>NW_004457617.1:934-22033 GCF_000313135.1 Acanthamoeba castellanii str. Neff | reverse complement strand
GAGGTCGAAGTGCTCGAACCTACGCCGCTCGCGCAGGCCACCTCGCGCTCGGGGCTGACGCCGCTCGTGGCGCTCGCGCTGCGGGACGAACTCGAGAACGCGCGCAGGCGCCTCATCGTAGCCGGTACGATACCTACCACCGACCACGCCGAACCAATCACGTACATCACAACAACAACTCATCGTGCGCGATGTCGGACCGCGTTGCAGATGAGCTGCACCTGTGCTATCTCGTCACGCCCATCGGCAACCTGCTTGACCCACCAGACTGGATGGGGTACCGCACACGCTCTCACGACCGCACACGCTCTCACGACCGCACACGCACGCACGACCGCACACGCACGCGCTAACACGCACGACCGCACGCGCACGTGCGACAGTTTGTTCAACACGTACCAGAAGCTGGGGGCGGTGAAGCAGGAGATCGGGAGCGCGGTGGGGGTGCGCGAGGCCTATCTGTCGGCCCGGGCCACGGGCAAGGTGGCGACCACCGACGAGGCCCGGCGGAGCCACTTCGTGTGTCAGCGGTTCTTCACCGCGCTCGTCCTCCACGACGTCCTGCGCGAGGTGCCCCTGCGCGACATCACCGACCGCTACCGCGTCAACCGCGGCTCCATCCAACAACTCATGCAAAAAGGTGCGTGTCGTGTCGTGTCGTTGTTCGTGTGCGCGTGTGTGCGCGTGCGGTGGTGTGTGTCGTGTGCGGTGTGTGTGTGGCTGACGATGGGACGACGTCGGTAGCGTCGAGCTTTGCGAACATGTCGCGGGTGTTCTGTCAGCAGATGGGGTGGTGGGAGCTGGCGGTGCTGATGGACAAGTACGTGCCGCGGCTGTTCCACGGGGTGAAGGAAGAGCTCGTTCCCCTCGTGGAGCTCGCCTCTCTCAAACAGCCCCACGCCCGCGCCCTCTTCCAAGCCGGTACGCTCACTCCCCCCCCCGCCTTCGCTCTTGCCTACGTCATTTTCGTTCTTTGTTTTAACTCCGAGACGCGCCCGCAGGGTACCAGTCGCCGCGCGCCATCGCGCAAGCGCAAGCGGAGGACTTGGTAGCACGGGCCGGCCTCGGTTCGCATTTCTCGGTCGAGTACGTCTCTGCGCTACGCTTTTTTCTAGAACTGGTTGCAGTGAAGCTGACGCGTCGGCTGTGGTGGTTGGTGGGGCTCACAGGGTGGCGCAGCGGGTGATCGACGAGGCCAAGGCACTATTGGAGAAGAGGGCAGCCGAGATGCGCGCCTCCGCTGAGGATCTGGTCCGCGCAGCCGCTACGCTCGACTCTCTGTAACAAGCCACTCACTCCCGGCTTGTTGGCCAGACGCTCAAAAACCTTTCGGTTTATTGGGCTGAAAAGAAAGCAAGCACACAAGTAGGAGAGTGGCCGCTCTTGAGGGGCTCGAAGAGTTCAGGAAGTTCAAACGCGGTCGTACTGTTGCCTCTTGCCGTAGCGGTTGCGCACGACCCAGAGAATGGCGGCACCAAGGACGACGCCGGCGCAGGCACCAACGACGATGAGGACGATGTTGGTGGTCGACAGGCCATCATCGTCGTCGTTGCCCGGGGGAATGCATCCGCTCTGGTCCGACGCACAGGTCTCACCCGTCTGGCAGCAGACAGGACCCTCACAGCAGTATGAACCGCAGTCATAACTGTCAACACAGTAGGCCCCTACCTCCTTGTTGATCCCCATGGTGGCGTTTCTGTAGCAGACTTGATCAAACAAATAAACACAAACAAACAAATAGGTCAACGTCTTGTTGCTGAACAAGAGTCATGCAATGCAGTGGATGAAGGGGGGTACCTTGGTTTGTCTTGGTACCATAGACTATTGAGGCGTGGAGGGCAAAGATTGAAGCAAGCAGGAGCAAGAGGAGCCGTTTTGGTAGCACATCACGATGTGGTAACGTTGGTGGGGCTCAAGGGTCAAGTTGAACAATGGTGGTCGCCCAACTTGAGGAGAAGGGAGCCAAGCCCCCCTGCAACCAATGGGACCTGTCGACCATGGAAAGCGCTACACGTACAGACCATCTTTTTTTGATACGACCCTTTCTGACACGGTTCCACTGCTCTGCCACACACCCAACACACTGCACTTGGATGCCTGGTGGCATGCTTCCTTTGAAACCACAACATGTGATGAGGATCAACATCTTTCCTTTTCAACCATCAGTGCATGGGACCAAGCCTACTTTATGGGATGGTCAACAATGCTTCTTTCCGGCAAAAAGCGCGGCAGGTGGTGGAGCTCAGGCGTCAGCTCGAGTGAAGGGCTGGGCATAGATGGCGTCGATCTCCGCGGCGTAGTTGCTGTGGATCACGTTGCGCTTCAGCTTCATTGTGGGCGTAACTGTCCGTGTATCATGTGTGTGTCGTGTTGTGCGTGTGTGTGAGTGTGTGGTGCCGTGACAGGGTCAGTCGTGTGAAGTGTTTGTGTGGGGGGGTTGAGCACGCACCTTCGCCCCTTTCGAGGGCAAACGGGTGCGGAAGGACGGAGAACCGCTTGACGGTCTCCACCTGGGCCAGGTCGGCGTTGACGGTCTCGATGTGGGCCTCAATCAGCGCGCGCACTCCCGCATCCGCCGCGAACTCGGCCGGCGTCACACCCTGTGCGTGCGCACACGGTTTGTCTAAGCACACGCGTTGCATGCCGTGTGTGTGCGGTGCGTGCGGTGCTCGTCGTTTGAAAGGAAGAAAGGAAAAACCTTTTCCTTGGCCTTGACGGCAGCGACGTCGGCGTCCAGGGTGACGAGCGCAACGAGATAAGGCCGCCTGTCTCCGATCACGATCGCCTCACCGATCTGTCGACAGTCCACTTTTAAGGTCAACCGCACACGCACACGCATGCACCGCACACACCGCACACACGTACCAGGGGGTGGGCTTTGATGGCGTGTTCGATGTTCGCCGGGGTGATGTTCTTGCCGCCCGCGGTGATGATGATGTCCTTCTTGCGGCCGGTGATGTGCAGGAAGCCCTCCTCGTCGATCCGGCCCAGATCGCCCGAGTACAGCCACCCGTCCTTGAGCGTCGCCTCCGTCGCCGCCTGGTCCTGTATGTGGGGGGTAGTGAGTAGCGTCTTTGGCTGCGTGCGTGTGAAGTTTTAAGATGGCGGCACACGTGTGTGGTTAGTCTTTAAGGTGGCGGTAGAGGGTGAGTACCTTGTAGTAGCCGAGGAAGACGTTGGGTCCCCGGACGAGCACCTCGCCGTCCTCCGCGATCGCCACCTCCACTCCCGGGAAGGGTGGACCCGCCGACCCTGCGGCATGGTCAACGACCGCACACACCGCACACACCGCACACGCACGCGCACACACGAAACACCACGAGGGGCGTACCGAGTTTGACCTTGCCGGGCACGTTGCAGGAGGTGGGTCCGGAGTCCTCGGACTGGCCGTAGACCTCCCAGATGGTGAGGCCCAGGCCGGCGAAGAAGCGCAGCACGTCCGGCGAGATGGGCGCCGCGCCCACCACCGCCCAGCGAGCTGTGTAGTCGACACATCAGAACGCGCTCCCTTACCAGCGCGTGCGCGTGCAGTCGTGTGCATATGTGCGTGTGCGTTGGTGTGTGTGTGTGTGTGTGTGTGTGTGTGTGTGTGTGTGTGTGTGTGTTGCGTACCGCGGCTGAGGCCGACGGCTTCGATGAGCGATTTCTTGACCTCGACGGGCAGCTGGTCGGGCTTGGCACCGGGCGGTAACTTGGAGGCCAGCGCCAAGTTCAGCTTCTCATAGATCCTAAAACCGTCGCCGTCATTTCAGTGTCAGCACCGCGCACACGACGCGCGACACACGCGCACACGCACGCACAACGCACGCACACGCACACGCACACGCACGCACAACACACGCAACGCGAGCACAAAGCCAACCTGGGCGGGGAGAAGAGGAGTGTGGGCTGGATCTCCTTCAGGGTGGGCACCAGCTTCTCCAGGCTCTCGTTGAAGTAAACCTGACGTTAACATTCTTGTGTGAGCAAAGAACACGAAAAGAACGAAAACGAAAAGCGAAGAACGAAGAATGCAGAACAGGAAGAGTACCTGGTGGCCCGAGACGGGAGGAATGTGGATGGTGAACATCTGCTCGGCGATGTGCGACAGCGGCAGGAACGCCACGCAGCAGTCGCCCGCCTGCGCCTGGAAGACCTGGCTTGCGGTGCTGGCGGTCCACGACAGGTTGCTGTGCGACAGCATCACCGCCTTGGGCGGCCCCGTCGTTCTGTCGTTGTCATTAGCAACAGCGCGTGTGTGCGTGCGTGTGCGATGGTACCCGGAGGTGTAGATCATGCTGGCGCACTGGGTGGGCTCAAGGGCGTTGAGCCGCTTCTCCACGTCGTCGTCGGCCACGCCGGCGCCCCTGCCCAGGAAATCCCCCCACGACATGGCCAGCGGACTCTCTGCTCATATGCATTACGCACCCTTAGCTCGATCGAGCCCAAACGGCACACGACACACACGACACGCTCGACACGCACGACACACGACACGACACGACACGACACGACACGCACGTGTACCCGCGGTTTCGCCGTTGAAGATGATAACGTGCTTGAGCAGGGGCAAGTGCTCCTTCTCCGCCTCCACCTTGGCGAACTGAGCCCTGCCGTTCCCCCATATCAGTCGTGTGTGTCGTCGTGTGCGTCATGTGTGCCCGTGTGTCGTCGTGTGTCATGTGTGCCGTGTGCGTGTACCGATCCTCGACGAAGATGACGGTCGACTCGCTGTGGTTGACGATGTACGACACCTCCTGCACCAGCATACACACGATGAGCACACTCACTACAAATGAGCGCGTGCAACCCGCAAGCGCACGAATCACGTGCCTTGGCGGAGCAGGTGTGGTAGATGCCGCTGGGCACTCCGCCAGCCGCCATCGCGCCGACATCAGCCGCCACCCATTCCTATTTATCGTCGACGTGTGGCGTGAGTGCGGTCGTGTGCGTGTCGTGTCGTGTCGTGTCGTGTCGTGTCGTGTCGTGTGCGTGTCGTGTCGTGTCGTGTCGTGTCGTGTCGTGTCGTGTCGTGTGTGAGATTCCTGTCAGACAGACGCGGGAGGAGCAAGTAGTACGAGGCGGGTGTTGGAGAGAATGCAGGTCTTGGCGAGCGGCTCGAAGCCCAGGGCGATCAGGCCCTTGGCGGCCGACCGCACCAGGCCCGCGAACTCGGCCCAGGTGTAGCCCTGTGTGGTCGCAGGCGTGAGGTTGAGGTTGGTGGCACGTGGTTAGGCCGTAAAACGACAGCACGATAAAAGGAAATAAAAACAACTAAAGTAGTTGAACAACACACTAGATAAAAGTAGAAAGTAGAAAAAGCTACTGCGCGACCGTGATAATTGGGACACAGAAAAATAAAGCAAAATAATAACAACAACAAGAAAGAAAAAATAATGGGAAGAAAAAGTCACACCTTCCAGGAGTCGCCCACTTTGGTGTGGTAGGCGGGGGCGTCAGGAAACTGGGCCGCACGAGCGAACAGTGCGTGGGGTGTCGATGTCGCTGGAGTGGTGTCCATTGTTGTTACAACAAAGAGGTTTTTATGGTCTGGTCCTGTTGTGCGCTTGTGCTGTATGGGAGGAATATGGGTTGAACCTTTTTCAGGTGTGGATTACCCCGTAAATTTGAAACAGACGAAATAAATTTACGAAACAACTTTTAGGGCACCAAACTGTTTCGTTAATTTTTGATAGCGCTACTGCTGCTGGTGGAGCAGGAGCTTGGCGTAGACGGCGCCGAGGACGGGCCGGGCGATGAACCCGCGGAAGCGGCCGGTCGAGGTCCAGTACCAGTCGGTGAGGGGAATGCGATCGGGCGTGGTGTCGGCGAAGAGGTAGATCTTGTCGATGATGGTGGTCCAGTCGTCCTTGTTGTCCGACATGGCGCCCACCCACGACTCCCAGTCGAGCTTCGTGAAATCGCTGAGCGCACAGAATGCGGTGAGACATGACACACGCACACACGCACACACGTAGAACGCGAAGTACCTTCGCACGTCGAGAGGCACGCCGTAGGTGTTCATCTGCTTCATGTAGTAGTTGAGCTCGGTATTGATGACCGCCTGCGGGAAGATGTCGAGCCCCACGAACTTCTGGTACGCGATGTTGTACTGTTGTGTGTGTGTGTGTGTGTGTGTGTGTGTGTGTGTGTGTGTGTGTGTGTGTGTGTGTGTGTGTGTGTGTGTGTGTGTGTGTGTGTGTGTGTGTGTGTGCATAGGAAAGCGATGAGTTTGTTGAAGAGTGACTCACTCTTCAGTTCATCACCAGAGATGCACAGGTGTACCTTGAGGGACCAGCTCTCGGCGATGTCGTACTCGAGCTTGTAGTGCGGCACGCCCGTGGCGTTGGTGGCCGCAAGCTGCATCCACTGCGACATGAACTTCTCGGCCAGCCGTTGGTAGTAGAATGCGCCCTGCGGACACCACGACACGCGGCATGACAGGAGGTCAGGGTCGAGTCACAGTCTCGGGTCCGTCGGCCATTACCGTGGTGTTGCCTGCAGTCTCCAGGATCTTGGCATAGGCCGACAAGCCGACGACGCCCTTGGCCGCCAGGTTGGCGTTGTGAGGCGAAGGCTGATGCCGGAGCAGAATACAGTCAGAAAAAATAGTAAAAAAAAGTCCACACACACACACACACACACACGGCTGACCGGGGATTCACGACACGTACGCCCTCAAAGTCGTCCGTGCAGAGCTGGTTGCCGGGATCGGGCAGCGAAGCGACCAGGTAGCCCGCCCACATCTCCAACAGTTTCTGCAATCAGTGGCGAAGACCACGAAAACGAAAACGAAAACGAGGAAGACACGACAGGAGATGAGACTCGCGCGAGCATGTGAGAGATGCGCACGAGATGCGAACGAACCGAGTAGCGAGGGAACAGCCAGGTCAGGTCGTTCTTCTGGCGCTGAACGATTCCGAGGATCATCATGAACAGGTTGCCCGTCTCCTCGACCGGCCTGCGCATCACACCACCCAACACACCGGTCAGCAAGCACCCGCCCTGCCTGTTCCATTCCGTATTGGCTGGGTGTCGACACACGCACATGTTTTCCTGGTCCTTCGGCAGAATGTAACCAATCGGGTACTCGCCCTGCACACGTGCGTTCAGCGGTGTATCGTGTGTGTGTCGTGTGTGTCGTGTGTAGTCGTGTGTGGTCGCGTGTGTGCGGTGAACGTACGAGGTGGTGAGGCGCCCATGGGAAATTGTAGAGGACCGAGGTCTCGTTGTTGGCGTACTCGAGCAGCGGCACGAGAAGGAGCCGCAGGAGCTCCGGGTTGAAGTGGAGGAAGAACGGCGAGGCCGGGTAGATGACGTCGACCGTCGACAGATCGCCGTCGGACGAGATCTCCTTCATGAAGTACCACAGCTTGTTCTCCTTGGTGTTCCACACCAGCTTGGTGCCGCCGGCGCACTGGCGGTAGGCCAGCGCGGCGATCGTGGCGTACTTCTGGCCTCCCGCCTGCTCCAGCTCCTGCACAGCGTGCGTCATGCGCGTGTGTCGTGTGTGTGTGCGTGCGTGTCGTGTGGGCTGTGACGCACGTTGACAAGCGAGCGATCGAACGTGGTGCAGCGAACGATGAGCTTGGTGTAGTCATGAGCAGCAGTCTCCAGCATCTCAACTGTCGACACACAAACACATATAGAGACAGTCAGCAGCCGTACATATACGTATGTAAACATATGTGCGCACATAGAGCACATATATGAAGATGTACCGGCGTCGGGGCGCATGTTGCGGTTCCAGTAGGGCGGGAACGGGGTGCCGAACCACTTGATGGAGAAGCGGTCGTCGTAGGCCAGCATGAGGTACCGGCTCACGGGCTCGCCGGAGGGACCAGTGGTGAGCGACCATCGGACGGCCATCACCGGCCAATCGTCGCTGGCCGCGCGCGGCATGCGGGTGTCGTCCTTAGGCGGCAGAGCCCTGCTCGCGAGAACGAAACAACCAAACAGAGCGTCAGAGAGACGTGCTCGGTAAAAGCTCATGCGCGAGTGTGCGTGTGCGGTTGTGTCATGTCGTGTCATGTGTGCGTGTCGGACGTGCGGTCGTGTCGTGTGAAGGAAGTTCCAACTGACCCGGAGCTGACGAATTGGTTGCGGGACTCGAGCCCGCCGGAGATCACGGTCTGGAGCTTGGGGTCGTTCTTCTCGGTGGCGACGTAGACGTAGCCCCAGTCGATACCCACGCCATCTCCAGACTAGTACCGACACGACACACGACCAACGACACACGACCAACGACACACGACACACACGACACACACGACACACACGACACACACGACACGACCAACGACACGCAATGAGTGATGGGCGTAGATTCTTAAGAATGGAGAACTCAGTGAAGGTGGGTACGCGCTGCAGGACGGGCTGGGCGGAGGTGCCGATGCGCATTACCTCGAGCGTTCTCGAATCTGAGCAGAGGCGGAAAGGACGAAGTGTGAGCGCTGCTGCACTGCCCGAGCCGCACGCTGGCACGCCAAGCTGAGCGCAGGAGGAGTGTTGGGCGCACCGGAGAAGCGCTTCCACTCGACGAACTGGTCGACGGTGTTGACGCACCACTCGGCCGTGTTGTCGTAGTAAAGCTCGACGCGGTGCGACGCGTGATCCGTTGAGCGGACCTAAAAAAATTGGTGAGCGGACCGACACCACGCACATGCACACGCACCACCGCACACGCACGCAATGTGACCACCGCACGACACACGCGCGTACCGAGAATGTCAGGTAGGTCACGGGCCGAGACATGACCTCGATATCGTCAGTGAGCAGAGGCGTGGTGAAGGTCACCGTGAGCTCCACGCCCTTCGCGCCGAACGTGAACACGCTCTGGGTCGGATAGACCTGCAAACAACAACCACACGATCCACAGGGTGACCACTTGCGAATTTCATTGCGAGGCGCGCGTGGAGGGGGCGTACGGTGCTGGAGAGCTGCTGGATGGGCTGAGGCAGGTTGCCGCCGGCTTCGCCCTCGGGACCCATGAAGCGGTAGGCCGTGCCGTCGATGCGGACCAGCTGCGAGGCATCGGTTCCCCAGTATGCGAGGTGTCCAATGAGAAAAATAGAAATAATAATAACAAAGTAGTAACGAATAACAGAGAAACGAAAAGAAGGGCTCTGCGCTCTTGGCGTACACCAACAAGAGCCTTCACAGTGCCGTCCCAGTACCTGCACAAATAAATGTTGTCATTACACTTATTCATTCCACTTGGGAAAGAACGAAAGCGAAGGCGAGGGCGACAAAGAACGAAGAGGGAAGAGGGCTGCATACGTGGCCCAGGTGTCGGTGAGGTTGGTGCCGCGGAGCCACACGTTCATGTAGGGGTCCATCAAGACGAGCGGTACCGCGGGCGGGCGGAAGCCGGGAATGGGGGCCGAGGCGTCGAGGGCTCCAGCGGCGACTAGGCTGACGAGGAGCGCAACCGCCACCGCAGCGGATAGGCCCACCTTCATCTTTTGTGCGTTGAAGTGGTGCAGGCGTGATTGTGCGGGATGCAGAGGCGCAGTTTTTCTATTGCGCACCCAACCAATGAGCACCACCAATCACACTCCGCCTACCAAGACTTGGTCGTGCAACCATCATAAGCCACCTGCCAACAGCAAAGGGGGGGGGGGTGTTCTTGCGCGCCAACTCCCCCACTCCGGCTCGTCTTTTTCGTGTTTTTTTATCTTTAAAAATCAAAATCAAAAATAATTATAAATACTAAATTATCAATAATAACAGATTTGTCGAATTGGGCGCGAACTCGAAATCTCCATCTTGTCCGAAAAGAGCAGAACAGATCTAAGCTGAAGGGGGCCTAGACATCGTCACAATGCAGGGCGCTACATCGCCTGCGCTGAGCACGGGTACGAACAAGATCACCATCGCTGCGCCTTTTCAATTTTGTCTTAATTCAGAATTGAACATCAGCGATCAATTAGCATTCCCATTCCATTCCTTTCGCGATCGATCGAGCCTTGGCAATTTGTTCGATCCAGATTTCTGATGCCTCTTTCATCAATTTAGGGGAGGCATCCATATCCCCCGCCAAGTCCTCATCAACGCCTCTGCCTCCCGCTGCCCTGCCGCCCAAGTTCCGCCGCAAGTACGAGGCCTTTGCCGCCGCCTCTAACGCCTCAGCCGCATCAACCACTGCTACTTCTACTTCCACTTCTACTACTACGTCCTCTTCGCCATCGCCATCACCATCGCTGGCATCAGCCGGCGAGGTCGATAGCGAGGAGCGGGCGGCGAAGCGGGCGAGGCCCAGCTCGCCAGAGCCCGCCGCCGAGTCCGACGCCAACAACGCGGAGCCGCCGGCCCAGAACGGAACGACGACGATGGAGGTCGGCGGCGCTGCGAAGGCGGGAGACGAGCTGCTGCCGGCCAGCAGCCGCGACGGCGTCGAAGAAAACGAAAGCGAAGACGGCCGAAAGGAGGAGGAGGAAGAAGAGAAGGAGACGAAGAACGAAGAAGGCGGAGACAAGGAGGAGGAGGAGGGAGAGGAAGGAGCGGAGCAGGATGACAGCAGCAACCACCTTAACAACGACGAGGGCGCTGGCGTCAAGAAGGAGGAGGAGGAGGGCGAGGGAGACGAGCGGCCCAAGAAGGGCCAGAGGGGCAAGAAGCCGCGAGTCCGCGAGTGGGAGAAACTCGTCCTCCACAACGACTTTTGCGTACGTGTGCCGTATTGTGCGTGTCGTGCGGTCGTGTCGTGTCGTGTGCGTGCGGTGCTGACAAACAAACACTTGGCGGTGAAATGCGGCGCAGTTGGGGCGAAGCACGACGAGTCGGAGTACGATCACGAGCGTGCTGGCGGGTCTGACGAAGAGCGAGGAGGAGCGGCGGAAGCAGAACGAGGTCATCGCCGCCAAGGAGCGAGAGCTGCGAAGACAGCAGCGAAGACAGAACCGACCCCTCGTCGACTCAACTCTCATCCGTACCTCTCCTCTCTTCATCACTCTTTGCCTTTTCCTCGACTTTGCTCCAACGTGTGTGCGTGTGTGCGTGTGCGCGTGTGCGGTCGTGGTGCAGCTACGCAAACGGTGGTGTTGTTTGTGCGGAGGGACTTCAACAAGCAGCTGGCCGAGCACCTCAAGAAGCAGGCCAGGGACAAGTAGCGTGGCCCCCGCATGCCCATCTTCCACTTCCCTTCACCGACATCAAAGAAATAAAGAA
Source organism: Acanthamoeba castellanii str. Neff (assembly GCF_000313135.1). Taxonomy (NCBI): domain Eukaryota; phylum Discosea; order Longamoebia; family Acanthamoebidae; genus Acanthamoeba; species Acanthamoeba castellanii. The sequence goes on along the minus strand of NW_004457617.1, from coordinate 10,885 downwards.
ACTTATTTTATTCATTTATTAGCTATTATTTATTTCTTACATCTATTAAAAAAGGATAAGTGGGTGGGGCTCAGCAGCGAGAGAGGACGTGGGCGAGGGTAGAGAGGCGGGAGAGCAGCGCGAGGGCCTTCGCAGCCATGGCATCCACCGACGTTTGGATCGCGGCCTGATCGTGCTTCCCGTCCTGTAGGTAAGTAGAACGTCGCATCGTTACATCATCGCACGACACGCGACACACACGACACACACGACACACACGACACACGACACACGACACACGCACCCTCCAGCCGGCGATGAAGCGAGCAGTGGTAGTAGCGACGAAGAGGAGCTCGTCGCGGATATCATCCATGGAGGTGGACAGGGACGAAAAGGTGTCGTCGTCGAGGTCGGCCGGCATGGCGGCCGCCTGGTCATCGAGGTGCTTGTCGACGCGCAGGCTGATGTCGCGGGCGAGCATGACCGCCTTGACCGCCGTCTCGCCCTGGTAGGTCAGGTCGCCGCCAGCCGTCGTGGCCTTGATGCCCTCCATGACCCTGATGAACCTCTGGATGAGGGCCTCCCGGCTCAGGTCCTCATTCTTCACATTCTCGTCGTCGTGGCCCACGTTCTGGCTGTTCTGCTTCTCCTGATGTTGCTGCTGCTGCTGTTGTAGTTGAAGCGCCTTCTTCTCCTTCAGTTGCTGTTCCCTGAGCTGTGTCTCCTTCAACTCTTGGGCTCTCTTCTGCTCATTCTCTCTCCTCTCCATCATCTGCTTGTGTTCCTTTTCGATTTGCTCCTTCTCCTTCTGCAGCTTCTCCTTAAGCTCCTGCTCCTTCCTCACCTGCTGCTCCTTGGTGGTCTCCTTTTCTTCTTCTTTTCTCTTTTCTTGAATCATTTCCTTCTCCTTCATCAGCTTGAGCTGCTGGTGCTCCTTCTCCAACTGCTCCTTCTCCCGCCTCAGCTGCTCCTTCAGCTCCCGCTCCTTGGCCTCCTTCTCCCTCAGCTCCGCCTCCTCTCTCTCCTGCATCTCCCGCTTCTGTCGCTCCCACTGCTCCTTCTCGCGCTGGAGCTGCGCCTTCTGGGCCTCCAACTCGCGCTGGAGCTGCTCGCGCTCCTGTTGCTCGCGCTGCAACTGCTCGCGGTGGTGGTCCAGCTCCCGGGCTCGTTGGTTCTTGGCCTGTTGCGCCCGCTTCATCTCCTCCCACTCGGCCTGCTCGCGCCTCAGCTGCTCGCGCTGGGCCTCGAGTTCGCGCTGCTGCCGCAGTAGCGCATCGTCGGCCTTGGGGCGCACGGGCGCCGCCGCAGAGGTCGGAGCTGCCGGCGCTGAGTAGAGCGTGGTAGACGCGGGGGGCTCACGAGCCATGACGGGGGCGCTCTCGAGGCCCGGAAGGAGGCATTCGATGGCCGCAAGGGCGTCGCTGGTCTCCTGCTCGCGCCTTAGCCGCTCGCGCAGCTCGCAGGCGCGCGCCTCCTCCTCCTCCTTGTGCCGCTCCACGCGATCCACTTCCTCGCGTACAACCACGCTGCTCTCGACGCCGGCCTCGATCTCGATCGTGCGGCGCGGGCTGTTCTCGGCTATGGGCGCGAAGGACAGGGATGTGGGCGTAGCTGGGCGGCTTGTGGTCGGGCTCGTAGCGGGGCTGGAGATGAGTATTTTCGGGGAGCGGGGCGAGCGGTTGAGGTTGAAGGCGCGGGTGGGGCTGGCGATGGTGAGATTGGGCGGGCCGGAGGGGGTGACACCGTTGAAAGAGGGCATGTTGAAGTGCTTCACCGCAGGCTTGATGGTGGCCGACCCGGACCATGTGAGTTTTACGGGCGGAGGCGTCGATACGGAGCTCATATCTCTCTCTCTGGTGGTGGCGTCGGCGGCCAAGATGTTCTTCTATTTCTTCTTCTTCTTCTTTGAGATACTGACGTTGCCAGGTTGAGGCCCGTTTGTCGTGTGAAAGGTCACCCGTACCTTTTTTGCTGGCTGGGAATTTGGGGTATGTGAGGACGACGATATTTTTTAATTAATTGACGGGAAGGTTCGGTTGCGAACGCCACAACTGGAGATTGGGTGGGAGGCAGAGCCGCACCAACGGGATTCATAGATCAATCATCGCGGTCGTAAGAGAAGGTTGAAGAGGGAGGAGCTACTTCGAACTGCTAATCGAAAAGAATCTTTCGGCAAGTAGAAATCGAACATGGGGGCTGGATGCAGTAACATGAGTGGGGATGACAAGAGGGCGGCCGAGCAGTCGCGGGCGATCGACAAGGAGCTTGCCCAGGCCAAGAAGAAGGCCACCAAGGAGGTGAAGTTGCTCCTGCTCGGAGCCGGCGCGTCGGGCAAATCGACCGTGGCCAAACAGATGCACATCCTCTACCTCAATGGCTTCGGCGAGAGCGAGTTGATCGAGTACAAGCAGCAAGTAGCCACCAACATGGTGAACAACATGCGTGCCCTCCTCCTTGGCGCTCGCAAACTTGGTACCGGTCCCTCCGCGTGTTTCCACATTCGTTTTCTCCTCATTTCCTTTTCATTAGCGAACCAATTGAGACTTCCATCTCAATCAGGCTTGTTCGCAGTTGATGTAAACGCCCAAATCTTCTTGATCGATCAATTTTACGAGTCTCTACGCAAAATTGTGATCAATATTGATCATTAATCGCCGCATTACGCAAATTGCTATCTACGCGAGCAGGTATCCCCATCTCGGACTCGTTGAAGAAGGAGGCGCAGCTGCTCTTGTCCTTCGAGGAAGATGATGAAGACATCGAGTGGTCCGAGGACCTCTACGACGCGCTCAGGCTTCTGTGGGCCGACGAGGGCATCGCCGCCGCCTTCAAGCGTTCCAACGAGTTCCAGCTGAGCGACTCCACCTACTAGTACGCTCGTCTCGCACTCCGCGTCACCTCCTCCGCATAGTCTGACCCCGTGTGTCGTGCGGTGTGTGCGGTGCGTGCTGTACACACACAGTTTCTTCTCGAACATCGAGAATTACAAGAACCTGCCGAGCTACCAGATCACCGACGTGGACATCCTGCACATCCGCAAGCGCACGACGGGCATCGCCGAGACCCACTTCTCGCATAACAACCTCAACTTCACGTATGTACCCACAAACGCGGCGCCGCACGACACGCACGCGCACGACCGCACGACACACACTGACGGCATGTGTTGGCTGCAGGATGGTGGATGTGGGTGGTCAGAGGAACGAGCGCCGCAAGTGGATTCACTGCTTCGAGGACGTCACGGCCATCATCTTCGTCGCCGCCCTGTCCGAGTACGACCAGGTGCTCGAGGAGGACAACGAGACCAACCGCATGGTCGAGTCGCTGAAGCTCTTCGAGGACACCATCAATAACGACTGGTTCAACCGGAAGCCCATCATCCTGTTCCTCAACAAGGTCGACATCTTCGAAAAGAAACTCGAGCACAGCAATCTCGGTATGTCAGACACGCACCACAAGCACGACACGCACGACGACACGGCACGCACTGACTTGGGGTTGGTGTGTAGGCGACTACTTCAGCGAGTACAAGGGAGGCTCGGACCTGGCGAAGGCCAAGAAGTGGGTCCAGGAGCAGTACGACTCGCGGAATCACTCGCCCAACAGGTAACGAACACAGAAAGCCCACCCGGCCCAGCGCTGCTGCACTCCACGTCCGACCGCACCATGTGTGCGATCGCACGCGCGCGCATACCGCACACATTCCTGGTCCCCGCCCACGTTTCGATTGGGAGGTTCCTCTTGTGATCATCGCCCCCACGCCCTTCTCACGGCTCTCTCTCTCTCTCTCTCTCCGTCTTCTCTTTCATTGCTTGCAACACAGGCAAGTGTACATCCACTTGACGACGGCGACCGACACGTCCAACATCCAGATGGTGTTCGACGCCTGCAAGGACATCTGGCTCTCCGAGGCCCTCGACACCTTCAACTTCTAAGCGCTGCCTCCGTCGTCTTCGTCTTCGTTTTCGTCGATTGTTGTTGCTCGTGAGCGGACGAAAGAAGGAGAAGATTGGCGCACAATCTACAGACGACGAAGACGAAGTCAAGGCCGGTCGACCGACTATATCTTGTGTACCCTACCAACCACTCACCCACCCGCTTCCCTCTTCTTCACTCTGTTCTCTATCAAGAGCTGCCCACCCATTTTTGCTTGTTCACCCGTCATCATCCCATCATGCAAATGTAAAGTTCAACCCCGCCATCTTTGTCCTTTCTTCACCTCTTCTTCATTCTCAGCCACACAGCCCAGGAAAGCCAGGTACTAATTGGTACACCTACCCACCATCCCAAAACCAGTAACATGTCTGGATCTGTTCTCTGCCATACCCTGACACATTGCCTCTACATGTTCATGTTCAAACCATAGTTAGCCAAATTCTCCTGAGGCGGTGACGTCAGCGATGGCCTTGCTGACATCACTTCTGATCGCGCCGGTGTGACGGCCATTGGTCTCTGCATACGTCATGGCCACGGCGCCATGCCCCCACATCATCCAGCGCTACATGTGACATCAGCACCCACCGCCATTGGTCCTGCCATAACTCGACATGTTCAGTGCACGTGCTGTGGCCGTACTGGGGGTATCTATCGACTCCAACTTCCCTCATCACCCTTCTCCTTCTTCTTTGACGCTCAGCGCAACACAATCGATTCGATTGCCAAGATCTCTCAGCCATCAACCGCCGCCAACACGAACCAAGAAGAAGCAGAACAAGAAGCACAACACCACGAAAAGGAAGATGACAACGACGATGATGAACGTTGAGCAGCCACCGCTTCACCAACCACAGACACTGTTTGGTGGAGGTGGCGGTGGAGGAAAGGTGACGGGCTTCACAGTGCTCCCGCCCAAGGTCATGGGCGCCACCGACCCACAGCACCAGGCGGCCGTGGCCGCCACCAACGACAACCTGCGACGCAACCTCTGGGAAAACGTACGTGGCCTGCCAGCTCTACAGTTATCATTTTTTTCTCGTGATCTTATAATTTGTCGACTTACTCCACCAAATCGAGAAATATAAATAATAAATAATAAATGATCAAGCAATAAATAATAATATATAGAAACATAAAAAAAGTAAATTAATTAATAAAGAAGAGGTTGACGCGTGATCATTCCTCAGGTGCGACTGTTCGCCGAGGAGGTGGCGGAAGCGGCTGTGGAGGGCAAGGGGAGCGCGCTGGAGCCCGAGGGGTGGGCCAAGCTCAACGACACCGTCAACAGCATCCAACTCTGCCTCTTCCTCCTCCGCGAGCCCTATCTCTCTCCCACCCAAGGTACTCGCACGACACGCACCGCACGCACCGCACACGCACACGCACACACGCGTTTTGCTGACTTCAGACTTCTCGTCGACGCTTGGTCAGTGTGGCTGGGCTACAACCAGTGCAAGACGACCGACCGGGTCAGCTTCAAGCTGAGCGCCATCGGCCGCGAGTACGAACACGATCAGCACCACCGCCAGCAGCAGCAGCAGGACTACCCCGACAACTGCGTCGGCTCCCCGCCGTCGGCCACCGACAAGGTGCGCCGGCGACTCACCGCCAGGTCGGGAGCCAAGCGGGCCGCGCCCGAGGCCGCCGCAAGCACCAAGCGCGGCGCCCGAGGGAAGTCGACCAAGCGCGCCCGGGCCGCTTCAAAGAAGTCGAAGGCCGCACCCATGGTCGCCACGTCGTCGTCGTCGTCGTCTGCGCCGGCGTCGTCAGGCCGCAAGCGGTGCGGGGAGACGGCGCACACGGTCGTGCAGGAGACCGACAGCGAGGAGGAGCGGCGGTTCAACTACCACTCGCCGGGGCTCACATCGCCGCCGCCGGCCCCCACAGCCTCGTCGTCGTCATCGTCGTGGTTGTCGGAGGCCTGCGATTCAGTGGGTCTGTACGACCGCCACCTGCGCCAGACGCTCCGCCAGCCGCCGCCGCTGCCACTGCCGCCGCCGCTGCCGTCGCCGTACCACGCGCACCACGACCTCCAGCGACTGGCGCCCTCGATGGTCGCCGCCTTCCCGCTCCAGCCCAACGCGCCCTCAACGACGATGACCACCACCACCGCCACCATGGCCGTGTCGGGCCTGGCGTCGCTGCTGGCATGCGCCGAGGCCGAGACTGAGGAGGATGAGGAGGAAGAGGAGGCGGACGGCAATGAAGTGGGGCGGAGGCGAAGGCCGAACACGGCCCAGCGCACCGGCGACGGTGGGAAGCGACGAACCGTGGCCACCGCTTCGGCTTCGTCTTCCTCAGCGAAGAGGTCACCACCCGACCGATCGGACATTTACAGCCTCCTCAACTGAACGGCCTTGCAATCACTCGCACCATTCTCGTTATGCATGACTTGGGTGATCTACAAACATCGTTAACAATTAAGAAAAAGAGATAGCCGACCGTGGGGCTCGAACCCACGACCACAAGATTAAGAGTCTTGCGCTCTACCGACTGAGCTAGGACGGCTGCATGTTCGGCACTGCCGTTATGGTGGGGATCCCTTCTTGAGAGGAGTCAAGGAGTCAACAAAAATTTTCGCGTCTGTTCTCCTGCCCGGTTGTTGTTGTTTGCCCATTCGAATCTAAAAAGATCGAAACTTGACAGGTCGAGAGGCGGATGAGAGGGGTGTGTGTCTGCAAATGCCAAAAGGATAGGGCACAGTGGATTCCCGGGTGGTCGCCCACCCCAGTACTAACACCGCCTGGCGCAGCTTAACTTCGCTGTTCGGATGGGAAGCGGTGCTTTCTGCGCAGTATGGCCTTATCCATCAACCACCACACTCTTCGCCCACCACATCCCCTTGCCTGGGCCATTCCCCGTACCTGATCGACCGTATCCAACATTCACTGGCAGCTTTTGCCCGATCAGGCCCCATTTCCATTCACACCCATTCATCTTTATCTTCCCCTCAATCTCCAACTTCGCCCGAGAGAGAGCCCCTGCCCAGTGCCCTGAGCAAGTCGGCCTTCAAGCTGGAAAAGTGTGATCTTGAGCCTCCAACTGCTTTTGCTTCTAAAACGAGAAGCTGGGTGGTGCATTCTGCATGGCTGTTGGTTTTATCTCAACTGACGTGTGGCTGAGAGGTGAAATTAGGCAACAGAGTGAGGCACTGTTATCTTCAGATGTGTGGGTTTCTCAAGCCAGGTGAACAACCTGTAGGGTAAAATTCAAGAAGAATTCAACTTGTCTCATCATCTTCTTAGCACAAGAACTGGAACGCCATCTCTGCATAGTGAGTGGGACACTGCAGCACGATGTGCGGGGCGGAGTCGCCCCAGTCATAGGGCAGCACGTCATCTTCGCTGATGTGGAACACCAGGTTCGTCATGTCGCTGCCACACTCCCTGCAGGCGGGGTACTTCACCACTGCAGTGGTGTGACTTGACCCCCGGTGGGGCCAGCCGCCCAGCTTGGTCCCCGCATAGGTGCCGCTGTCATGTTTGGTCACACGACGGCCGTCGGCGCGTTGCTCCTCGCTCGGCCAGTCCTGGCGCGCTCGCCACCGGACAGGCCTGTGAAACGGCAGAGCGAAATCGAACGAGCAGGTGCCATCCGCCTCGAGCCGCGGGCACTTGGCCAGCTGGGCGCTCGTGTCTTCGTTGGGGCCTATGTCAGCGCTGGTCGAGACGAGTGTGTCCAGACCGATCAGCCTCAGCGTGTCCATCACCGTCTCCTGGTCTGTGTGCGTGTGAGCGTGTGCGTCGTGCGTGTGCGTGTGCGTGTGTGCGTGTGCGTGTGCGTGTGCGTGTGCGTCAGCAGTGGCAGACGTGAGGGGTGGTAGGGTGTGGCGTGTACCGGGGCAGGATGGGAGGGAATTGGCTAGGGTGCGCGACGCGAGCGTGAGGAGGCTGGGGCCGCCGGCCGGCGGGAGGGGCACGAAGCGGAGGAGCACAGACTTGTCAAAGGCTTCCCACACTCGGCAATCCTCGCCCTGCTGAGGGCACATGAACATCTGCAGCAGCCTGTTCCTTTCTGCTTTCGCCAATCAAAATAAAAAGTCAAATAAAATCAACCAATCAAGATTAATAAATGATAACACAAAACCTTGCACTTTCTAAATTGGCGTACCACCACCGGCGTACTGGCGGGCCGCCTGCGCGGGAAGGAGGCGGAAATCGATCTGGAAGAAGAACTGGAGGTGATGCGAGCAGCGGCCACAGCGCGGCCACTCTTCGTTCTTGCGAAGCCATGGCCGCACGCCTCCGAAACACGTGAGGCTGTTACGGTGGTCGAATCCGAACTCCCGCGCCACAATGTGCTCTGAATAAAAAAACACCACATATAATAAAACTAAAATAAAATGGTAATGAGGAAGTGTGGGGCTTGGAAGTGGGTACCTGGGGTAAACCACAACGGAACTACAACAGACAACACCGGCTGCGCGTATTGCGGGTTGCGGGTGGCGTAGTGCTGGGTGAGAGGGTTGGGTGGCACCTCTGGTGTCCAGCAGGTGGTGGTGGTGGTGGGACAGCCCTCCTCCTCCTGGGCTGGCGCGCCTATGGCAAGGCCTTCATCTTTTCCCTTCCTCCGACCCGTCTGTCTCCGCGTTCTTTTCATCGCTTGAGCAGTTACAAATAAAACAAACGCGGTGACCAAACAAAGACCAAAATCTTCGTGGATGGCCGCGATTTTGCCTGGCGTGGCGATCGGGGCGCCGCACTGGTTGAGACGGCATTGGAAGACGCCGAGTTCGCCAAAGCGTTCCCTCGGCTCCAAGTGGCGGCCAATTGACGCGACCTCATCGCGGTGGTTGAGGGCACCAACCAAGTGGAGGTCGGCTCACAATGGTGCGCCAGTGATGCTGATGGGAGCTGCCTGTGCGTTCAGCCACCAGCCAAGAACCAGTTCAGATGCTGCACCTCTCTCAATGTGCACAACTTCTACGAATGCAGCAACTTGTGGTGTTTGTGGAGTCTCAACAACTACTGTGCAAGCACTGACAACATCAGTGGGCTGACATGCCAGCTCTTCTGCTCCAAGGTTGTGAACAAGGCCCTGAGCAATTCTGCAATGTGCGAGTACCCATCATTGGTGGCCGCCCAGCAATCACTGTGCACATGCATCCTTGCCAAGAAAGGTGTTTGGTGTTTCATGGTGGATTGCACAGTACTGGCACATTGAAGTTGCTGATCCCACTCTCCATGCTAAGGCCTGGGCAGCATCATGTATACTCATGTTCTACTGCCAAATCAACTTTCCTTTCACCATGTTAATTTATTTTTGACATTCACCTGCCATCCAGGAATGGTGATGCATTGCACAAATAACTTGTGGTCATTTGAAATGAGAGGTCACAAATGATTGTGGAATTTATGTTGTGCTAAAATCATGTGAGATTTGACATTTTTGATTTACAGGGCAGATCCAAATCTTCAAAACTGTTTTGAAGATTTGGATCTGCATGTGTGATTTTGACATGCTAGACCGCTGCTTATAAGTGATATTGAGGGACTTGAGATGAAAATGATTTCATAAAAACTTGGAATTTGTGGAGTTAAAAGTGATTTTATCAGTGTGGAATGGAGTGGAATTTTAGCTTCAGGCATAGTGCTCCAAGGTGGAGGAGGATGCAAGAGAGGCTAGTTACAAAGATTATTCAGGGTACTGTCCCCCTACTTGTGATTCAGGCTACAAGCAGCCTCCACCCACTCACTGAGGTCCACATACCTTCCAATGATTTCTGCCCATGTATCTATTACCCCCCAGCCATGGATGGCCATTACCCATCCACCCAAGGCCCCTGTCCCATGCCTTGTACAATGCACCTGCTTATTATTGTCCCCCTGTGCTCCACTGCCCCCACCTACAAGAATCTCTCAGCCCTATGTCTCAGGCATCACTGAAACCACCTCAAGGCAGGGTGTAGTCAAGCTCTTCAGGCACAAGTGCAGTGACATGATTGACCACCACTTCAGCAAGCTGGCAGACAGCAGGCCAGCACCATGGATCACCATTCAGTTCAAGAGGGCCAGCAATCTGAGCAAGGCACTCAAA
>NW_004457617.1:0-824 GCF_000313135.1 Acanthamoeba castellanii str. Neff | reverse complement strand
GATCCTTGGAGCCCCACTTGTAGCCACAGACAAGAACTGCAAGGCCTAATACACACACCCCTTACCCCCACCTTAACATTGTCTTCCATTGGGTAGAGGTACAGGGGTTGGCCCCCAGAGGCGTCAGCTCTGTTGAGCATCATGCCCAAGGTGAGGGCTACCAATATCCAGTGAGGTGGCATTGTCTTGCTGGTAGCACCCCTTGCCCAGAGCGCCACCTGGTTGGTGCTCTTAACCACCAGGTCTTTTTTAACTCCCCCTTGTGTGAATACCTCCAATGCAAACAGATTCAACATAAGGAACGTGAGCTGGTGGCTCAGCTTGCCTCCAGTGCAATCAACCAGCTCCAATTCCAGACAGAACTAGAGGGGGCCAAAGGAGCTAGAATATACCCCACAGGGGGACTTGCCATAATGGTTCATAACGACATCTCCACCTTCATACAGGTGAACAGCACCTCCTGCTACAACAAAGAGGGGGGCCTGAAACCCTGTAACTGCTCCATGGCAATCTAAACCTCAATCAATGGAGTGCCCATGTGCCTGATAAATGTCTATGCCCTGTCCAACAGTTATAAAGCTGTCAATCAATGGATCAGCTGCTCCCTCAGCCCAATGGTTGCTGAGGCACACCTGAATGGGTGGGCAGTGATTGCAGGTGGTGACTTTAATGCCACCCTGGCCCCTATTGACCAGGGCAGCAGCTGATGACATACTGTGTGCCATGAAGTGACCTCCCTCCTGAGCGCCCCTGGGGGTCTCACTGACTCCTTTCAACACCTACACCCCACAAGTAGGGAATTCAGCTGGCACAAGCTTGTTAAA
>NW_004457618.1:587808-588424 GCF_000313135.1 Acanthamoeba castellanii str. Neff | reverse complement strand
TTGGGCGACAAGATGCGACGACGACGAAATGCGACGACGACGAAATGCGCCGACGACGAAATGCGACGACGACGAGATGCGGCGACGACGATGAAATGCGACGACGACGAGATGCGATGACGACGACGAGATGCGATGACGACGATGAGATGCGATGACGATGACGAAATGCGACGACGACGAAATGCGACGACGACGAGAGGCGACGACGACGAGAGGCAACGACGACGAGATGCGACGATGACGAGATGCGACAATGACGAAATGCGACAACGAAATGCGAGTCAGTCTGGTTTGGTGCCGTGGTTTCGTTAAAATACAGGGGGAAAAAAACAGGAGATTTCCAAGCTTTCCACACAGCGGCGGACACCTTCAAGGTGGTGGGCGGCGTGACGACCATTGCTGCCGTGCTGACCAGCCAATGGCACCGTGCTCGTGGCCTTGCCCAACTTCACCCCGCCCAACACGCAGCTGCAGATCGGCAGTGGGGGACGTTTTCAACTTCTCGGCTGGCAACGGCTTTGTGTACAACATCAGGAGCATCAACGTCTTCCCTTTGTCGGCCGGCAGGAAGCGGGCAGCGGGCGAGACTGTACATGTCAACGGCAGTCCTCGG
>NW_004457618.1:583160-585577 GCF_000313135.1 Acanthamoeba castellanii str. Neff | reverse complement strand
TTTCCTATTGAAGTGGAGAAGCCTGAACATAGGGAGCTACGACGAGCCCTCTTCACCAACAAGTATGGCACAACAGTCTACAAGGTGCAGCTAGGAGTGTCTTTCCTGGGACAGATACTATTCTGTACTGGCCCTCATCTGCCCTTGTATGATGCCCATATATGGGAGGCAACTGCCCACGACCACCCTCGTGAAGAGTGGGAGTGGTGGTTAGGAGGTACGCCCTGTCTTGGCATTGTCCTAGGTGTAATCTCATCAAGGTGTGCGTGTCAACGTGTGCGGTGGCCAGATGGCCACTATAGCACCTGCAGAAACATGCTCACTCCTTGGCGGAAGGATCGGGTGCTCTCAGAGGATGAAATGCTGGCCAATACCATCATCTCCTTCTACCGAGCCAGAGTGGAGCACGTGAATGCTGTTCTTGTAAACCACAACATGTTCCGTGGTGTCTACCGTGGTGGCATTCACGTGTTGGAGGCTGCAGTGGCTGTGACCGCACATATGAGTGCAGCACACCTACGGAAAAACATCCGTTATCCACTGGTGGGTCCATGGCCACACCACACAGCACAATAAAGGCCTTCAATTTCATGAAAAAATATACAGGCTATTTGTGTTGTGCCACCAACCCCACTTTCCAGGAAAAAAATGCAGTAATAAGGCCCACAGATATTTCGTCAGGGACTCACCAGTTGGGCTGTATGGCAGTGTGTGAAGTGTTGAGACCCTTGAGATTTGGGCAACCTTTTGCCACCCGCACCAGGGTGTGTGGGTGCATGGTGCAAACTTCACTGCATCCACATGGCTCTTTATTGCCTGTTACATGCTCCTCAGCACTCAGCAGCTGGCAGGGCATTGTTACACCAACCACCATGCAGTCACAACGTGTGTTCCTCACCGAGTCCCAGAAGCGGTGGATCCTATCACAAGTGCCCAAATTCCAAGCTGCCTATCCCACCCGCTTTTGGGTGGTTCTTGCCCAACGGCTCAGCGCACGGTGGGGCCTGACCATAACAGCCACCACTCTCCGCAACAACATCTTATCCTACCAGGTAGGGATAACAAAAACCCCTCTGCCCTTCATCCTCTGCTTTGGTTCATTGATTTTGTGGTAGACCTTCAGGCAGCGCGAGGAGGAACGTGAGCGGCTGCTTCAGGAGTCAGGGGAAGAAGGCAAGCCCTTTGTGGATGATGAAGGACAGGAGTTCCCCCCCCTTGTTGGAGACTATGCTGAGGTATGACACAGATCAGCTTGGCTACTTTGCTTGCTTTCTCACACATCCCTCAAAATAGGATTTGGATAGACCACCTGTGGAACAACAGCCAGCAGAACCACAGACCAGCCGGCGGCCCCAATGGGATGAATCCCAGACCAACACTGCAGCCCCTGCCACCCAGCACAACCTGGTACATGAGCACCCCTTTTTATATTTTTCTCCTCATCATGCCTCACCTATCATATACAGCTACCTCGAACTGCCACTCCTGCTGAGGTGCTTGAGGCCATAACATCCCACCTCACAGCCAAGAAGATTGTGCTCCCGCCCCTTGACTGGATCACTGACAACGACATCGACGGCGAGGTGTTTCAGACACTGACTACAGAAAATCTCCATGACCTTGGGGTCAGCTCCCTTGGTGCTCGTATGCACATCCTCAAGCTGCAACAGGTGACTGCCCCTGTTTCTGGCACTGCCATGAGAGAAATGATGACGGTGCCTTGCCCATCCCCCTCTTTCATGAGCTCTATTGGGCTGATTGACCAGACCACCTTTCCCAGAACTATTGGGCCTCTGGAGTGGCTCTCAAGGCCCGTGCCCGTGGTGGAACACCTCAGGCAATGGCTGAGTTCGAGAAGAGGGCTGTGGAGCAACAGGAACGTAATGCCACCAAGCAAGCCCCTCGCCAGAAGAAGCCACAGCCAGGACTGGTGGTCATGGCCCGTCGTACTGGCCCTCGTGGTTTGCAGTGGCAGACCTACTTGTACATTCTTGCTTCTAATTTATGGTTGATACCCTTCTCTGACAATGACCCATTGTGCAGTGCTGGCCAAACCGAGGATGATGCTGAGTGGCGACCACGAAGCCAGCTCAAGAAGTATGCCCATCTGCTTGATGCCTGGACAGCCCCACAAACACCAGGTAGGCTCACTACATCCCTAAGCTCATTCTGCACTGCCATGCCCACGCCCTTTTGATCCTCCCATTAGGTGTGCAGGCAAACAGTAGCCAGGCCAATGCCAGTGGGGATGAGGAAGAAGATGACTCTGCCTTCCCTCCCCCCAGTCCTCAGCTGTCACAAAACAGCCAACCCAGTGAGGAGGCTGAAGATCTTCAGTCACAGCTGCGTGAGTACAGGCAATTGAAAATGGCTGCCGGGAGCCGCAAGCGGCGGCGTCTGTCAACAGAGGAGGATGA
>NW_004457618.1:574118-582913 GCF_000313135.1 Acanthamoeba castellanii str. Neff | reverse complement strand
ACACATGCCAACACGCATTGCACTACATGTGGTTCAAACACCAAAATGCATTTTACATAATGCCAGCATGCATTTTATGCATGGTGTCCATGGATAAGATGCATGTCGGCATTATGTAAAATGTGTACACTAACACACATGTCATGCATGTGGTCCACACATAACACACATGTCATGCATGTGGTCCCCACATAACACACATGTTAGGTGTGTGGTCTGCATGCAACATGCATATTTCATGTGTGGCCAAGGCACACCATGCATTCTTCATGTACTTCCAACTCATACTGCAAATGTGACCTGAATAGCATGCATGCTACGCATTTTATCCATACTACGCGTTATCGTTGCATCCCCAAAGATATGCTGCATTAATAAGATGGTGAGAGCTTGGAGCCCTTCAGATGGAACCTTCGAAAGGGGCACATCAGCAAACGTGGTCTGCTAAGGTGTGTGTGGCGTTGGAACAAAGGAGCACAGTTTTTCCCGCCAAACATTCCAAACAAAAGGGAAGATTTCTTACTCGAGATGAGAGTAGCGGAGGCCAACTACTACCGTGCACTTGGTGCTGGCTTTGGCGTGGAAGTGAAGCACATTGATGAGCGCCAGGGAAAAGGCTGCTTTGCTGTGTCTTCCTTTGAAGATCGGGCTGTTGTATTCCGTGATTGTTCTCTTGCCTGCTTGCAATCACGCAAACAAACCGCACTCCATGAAGGTACATTACCTCTTTCTCTTACAGCATATCACAGGCCGCCGTTCAACCTCTGCCCCCCCCCCGCCAAAAGCAGCAGGCTGCTGTGCGGAGTATCGCCGACCTGTGGCGACCTGTGAACACTGTCATAGGTGCGCCGCCGCTTCTGCTTCTACTGCTGGCCTACCGCCTCCTTGCAGGCAGGGGTGATCGGTGACCCCGTCTGTTATTGGTTTTGGCGTGTCTGTTTGTCCGTCGTGCAGGTTTGTGGGGTCCCTTTGGCTGCAGCTGGCGCTCTTGAGCTGCGGGGAGGCGGTAACGCTGCGCGTGGACGCCGCCGCTGCTGGTGGTGGTGATGCTCTGCAGGCCCACCTCCCTCCCAACGCCAACTTTGCCCTCCCGGCCATCTCTGCCGAGGAGGCCGCCCTCACCTCTACCGTGCTCACCCGCCAGGTGAGTACCAGGCCAGTCCCTTCGTCCCCCACGTCCTGTTCACCCACCCACCCACCCTTGCATATGTCAGACACCCGATGGTTCCTTGTTGCTGTACTGCAGCCCGCACTGTCGCTCGGAGGCTCAATCGCTCGAATTGCAGCTCAAGGCACGTCAATCCATCCTCCTCCACCCTCTTTCTGCAACCCTTTTCTAATGCAAGTGTGTGTCGTGTGTGTCGTGTGTGTGTGCCGTGTGTGTATACTTGTGGGTGTATGTGTCGTGGGTGTCTCTCTCTCTCTCTCTCTCTGCGTGTGTGTGTGTGTGTGTGTCCCGGACGCTTGTCTCCTGCTCTCCGCTCAGACCGGGCCACCTGCCGCGGTGCTCCGGCTCTTCAAGCAGCACGCAGATGCCACTGGAAATCGCTTCTTCATCCTTGCGGCAGTCTTCATCTACGCCATCGTGAACCGGTTGAAGCGGTGTGTGTGTGTGTATGTGTGTGCGTGCGTGTCGTGTGTCGTGTGCGTGTCGTGCGTGCGTGCGTACGGCATGGTGATGCCCGTCGTTCCACGTGACCAGACACTTTATATAACTATATATTTATATAGATCTATGTATTTCCCCACTCATCGATTCCTTTCAATTATCGTCCAGGAATGGAGGAGATCTTGAGGAAGCCGCCCAGCCCTTCGAGTACATGGCCACCCGCCCCTACTGGGAGACCGTCGATCTGCCCGAAGACCAGGATCCGGCCGCCCTACGGCACGAAATGCTGTCTCAGACAGGTGCGCACGCACCCGGCCCCACGAGGCGGTGAGCGACATACCGGCGGGCTGCCTGGGTGGAAGGGGGGGAGGCTGAGCAGTGGCATTCATGAATTGACGACACGACACGACACGACACGACACGACACGACACACTGTTCTGCGCCACCCCGCGCCCGCTCCCCTACCGCCTCCCGACGTCGGCTCTCCTCAGAGGAGTCTTTGGGCATGCTTCGTGAGCTCTTTGCAGATGAGCTCCGCCAGTTCCCTGGCCTCGAGGCCAAGTTCTTCACCACGTCGGCCTATTCGCTCCTCTTGGGCGGACTCAACCTCAACACCATCAGCATCAAGGTCCCGTCCCCCCTAGGTGCGTGCCACGCTCTCCTCCTACCTTCCGGCTGCTGCTGCTGCTGCTCACGGAAGATGAATATATTCTATATACCTATATATTTAGTGCCCTACTTCCTGATGCTCGACGCCCTGCCACACGAGCACAGGAGAGATGCCGTGCACGCTCTCTCTCCGTTCCTCACTCCACTGCTGGAGAGGCAAGACGACCACGACCACGACCACGACCACGACCACGACCACGACCACGACCACGACCACGACCACGACCACGACCACGACCACGACCACGACCACGACCACGACCACGACGCCCATGAGTGCTGCGTGAGGGTGGGCGACCTTGGAAACAGCGGTCGGAGAGAGCACCGCGAGGACGAGGACGAGGACGACGAAGAAGAAAACGAGGGGGAGAACGACGAGGAGGATGGCGATGATGATGTGGAGAGTGAAGACGGCGAGGAGGAGGAGGAGGATGAAGGAGAAGAGGATGAGTTTGAGTTTGACTGGACGGCTGCTGCTGCTGACGGAGTGGTTTCCCCGCGCCGGTGCAAGTTCACGTCGGGGCTGTTTCCGCCGTACAAGGGCTACGCCTTCTTCCCGCTGCTCTCCACGCTCAACCACTCGTGCGAGCCCAACTGCCAGGTGGCCTACCTCGAGGACGGGCAGGCCCTCGTCTTTGCCCTCCGCGACATTGCGGCAGGCGAGGAGCTCTCCATCTCCTACATCTACCGACACCTGCCCCTCGCCGAGAGACAGCAACAGCTCCGCAGCTACGGCTTCGTCTGCGCCTGCCCCCGCTGCGCCGCCGACGCCCAAGCCCAAGAAGCTCCTGATAAGGCCGAGGCCGGCGTCCTCCCCGCCGCCATCCAGGAGGAGGAGGAGGAGAACCGGGCGCCCGAGGAGGGTGAGGAGAAGAGCAACGACGGCGGCGCCGAGCACTCCCGGAAGAGACGGCGCACAGCACCGCCACCCGATCACCACCACCGCCGCCACGGTGATAAATAAATAAATGGAAAGATCATAAATACTATTTACCCTCTTCGTGGTGTTGTATTCCTTTGCTCCGGAGGCGCGTTTCAAAAGACGAGCACGTCGCCCCACTTGGCGTGCTTGCAGACAAAGCCCGTCATCTTCCGGAAGTGCCTGTACCCCGCCAGCCGCCATCGCCAGAGGAGTAACAGGACGAGAAGAAGAAGAAGAAGTCAGAAAAAGGCAAGGCAGGAGAGGCAGCTGGCTCGCTAACGTTAGTACCCTTGCACGGCAGAGAGAGGGTTGACGTCGGCCTTGCCGTGTTTGCCCAGGACGATGGTCTCCACCTGGTACTGCCGGGCGAGGCGGATGAATTTCTTGCGGGCATCCGACGACTTGGGCGTCAGCGCCGAGTGCTCGGTCTGACCGACAAGGCGCGCACCACACGTGGTGTGTGCCGCATGTGTGTGTGAGGAGACAGGTCCTCCCCAACGGCAAAGAGTAGGTAGTCAAGTGGGAGAGGGGCACCTGACGTGCGAGGAGCTCCTTGTGTGCGGGGCGTAGGATCTTGCGGGCCACGCGCCACAGATCGAATTGCCACTTGAGCCGCTCCGGCGAATTGCGCGAGAGCAGAGCGAGCCTGTCCGGGATCTTCCGCTCGCGAACTGTGAGCTCCCCGTCCACCCGCCCGCCCAGTCAGTCAGTAAGCCAGTCAGCACGTGGACCCCTCCAAGGAGAGAAGTGCGGCCGCCTGCTGGAGGCGCAGAGGACAAAGGGGAGATAACAAAAGAAGGGGGGGGAAGGGAAAAAACAAAAACCAAAAAAAAAAAACGCACTGGCAATAAGGTAGACGAAGTCGGTCGGCTTGAGGATGTGGCCCACCAGCATTTGGAAGGCACGCTTCGACGCCTCCGTGCCATCCAGGCCGATCATGTACACCGTACCCGTGGCCTGTAGCATGACATATCACCACGGCACGCAGCAGCTTACCCCATCAGATGTACACACACGACCCACGACCCACGACACACACAGCTCCCGCTGACCCCCGCGCCTGCTGCAAACAAGGGACGGGGGATGCTGTATACCCGTTCGATGTTGCCCTTATGCAGTGTGTTGGTGCTGGAAAGCAGCTCCATCTGCTCGTACGGGGTGTCATCCACTTTCTGGTAGCCCCTGTTGGAGAGACACGACCCACGACACACACGGTGGGTGGGTGGGTGGGTGAGTTGGGGTATACGCGAGGCGGCAGCGCACCGCCTGAGGCGGAGCCGCACGTACCACACAATGTCTTCGACCTCCTCAGGCGATAGGCCTTCGGGTGCAGCGTATGTCCTTTCGATCCACGCCGGCCGCAGCTTCTCGCCCATTACCTGCCGCACCTTGTTCTTCACCCGCACTGTGCGTTCACAGAGACAAGCGGCCACCCGCCACCCGCCACCCGCCACCACAGGTTGCCTGCGTTAAGGTCGGCGTGTATGGGCAGGGGGGAGGAGGAGGAGGAGTTGCGCAACGCACCGGGGAGGGATGAGGAGGAGCCCTTGCCCTCTTCGCCGCTGCTCCTGAGGTCGGCTATCGGGGTGTGTGCTTCGGCCTCGCTGTCCTCGGAGCCGAGTGGGAAGGCGTCCAAACTGACGGAGCCAGCAAGGGACGGATCCGAAGAAGACATGGCGCGATTGTGCCTCTTTACCACTTTTGAGCGCTACACGGCACACACGGCACACACGGCAACACACACACACAGCCAACCACACACCGGTCAATGCGATGCTCACCACAGCCTGGTGGCTTGTGGTGGTAGGAGGAGGAGGAGGATTACCGGTCGCGTGGGCTCTACGGAGCTCGTGGTGGTGGTGCTGCTCTCGACGATGGCACTGCCCGAGTGTTCCTTGAGGCGTGGCGAGGTCGGCTCGCTCTCGCGCGTGGTGCCCACTTCGCTCTTGGCCCTGCGGTGCTGCTTCTGCCGCATCATCTTCTCCCGCTTCTCCATCCGCTTCTTGAGCTGATTGGGTTCCTCCACCTCGTGCACATAGAAGCTGACGCCCCATGTGGGCCAGCGGGCGGCCGTGTGAGAAGGAACCACAAGAGCCGGTCGCTTGTGTCCGTTGTGTGGCGCGTGCCGTACGTGCCGTGTGTGTCGGGGGAGAGGACTAGTACCGGTAGTAGTCCTCGGAGGAGTCCTTGAAGGCGTACTTGTATCTCCTTTCTTTTGGGCGGGAGGCAGGGCGCGCACGCCCGATGCAACGCAGGTCAGCACACGCAGCCGCGGCGGATGAGGGACGGAATGTGATGGAGCGAACTCGTGCGTGCGTGCGTGCGTGCGTGCGTGAAACTACTCTCTCTCTTGCAGCAGCAGCAGCGGGGGGGGGGTGTGCGTACCCACATAGTCGGTCTTGTCGGCCACGTGGTGGAAGTGGCCCGCATCCATGAGGTCGTTGCCCACCATGACGGCCTCCACTCGCGTCTGCGCATAGCGGTGCTTGAGCAGCCAGTTCACCGCCTCCGCCCCTGCGCGCGCCCCAGTGTCCACCCACCACGACCGGCTCAGCGGGCGCCCAGGATCCCACCAAGAGAAGTGCAAGGGAGAGAGAGCGAGAGAGCGCGGCTCGTGTTCAAGGCCCCACCACGCGGGCAGGCCCGCCTGCCTCGGAGCACCACCGCCTCCGCGACGAGGACGACGAGGAATGAGGAGAAGGAGGAAGAGGAAGAGGAGTACCGACGAAGCAGGCGTCGTACTGGCGGAGTCCGCGCAGGCGAGACTGCACGGGCACTCCCCCGTCCTTGGCACGCAGCTCGCGCGCGATGTGACCCAAGCGCTGCGCCTGCGGTGCACCACGTGGCTGAGTAGTGAGTATCGTGCTGGCCAGCACCTTGCATCTCAGACATTATTTGGGGGTGGGAGGTGCAGGAGGGGTGTAGGAGTCGGTAGAGCCAAAAAGAATAAAACAGGTGCAAGGGGGAAGGGAAGAGAGCACAAACCCTGGCTTTGTGAAATTGCGATTCCTCCCCAGGGGTTTGCGATGTGCAAAGATCGAGGGTGAATTGGCGTCGTTGGACGTCATCAGCGTCGGCCAAGTCGGCAAGTGTGATGTTTTGGGAAGCCGTAGACTGATTCGAGCATTCTTCCACGATGACGTCCAAGCCCTCCCACGCATCCGGAGGCTTGGTGGCGAACATGCGGCTACAAGATGCTGATGCACAACTTTTATTTGGCGCTCGAAAGGGAAACTGGGTTCTTGCGAGGCATGCCCAAACCAAAATGCCGGAAATTTTTGGTGCCCATTCTGCTTTTTTTATTCGAGCGCTTGTGGGCCTATGTCCTTGGTGGTCTTTCTTCTTCTCCTTCTGTGCGCCACTGCCGGCAGCGGCAGCATCGCGGCCTACTCTCTCGGAGGTAATGTGTCGTCTTTCGCCTCCTGGCGCCTGCAGCCCTGCGCGCAGCTGGTACACCAGCCCCCTTCATGTGATAATGTGTGCTCCACTACAGCTTCCCATTTATCAATGGGTTCGGCATTTTTTTAAATAAACAACACTTAAATATTGAAGATCTATTCGAGAAGCAGAATACCTATTTGTATGTACATTTATTATATTTATTATATATTTATTTGGTGGCAGGAGTGGCTGGTCAGCGGGGTGGAAGCAGAGGCGGCCGAGGCACTGCTGGGTTCTGCCCTCTCGCTCGAGCAACCGGCTGTGGTGGGGGTGCCGGGTACTTCGAGACCCAGTTCGGGCCTCCTGCTCCTTCAGGTGCTGCAGCCGCCACCCGCGCCAGCCAGCCAGCCAAGCATGTTCGCTAACCAACCAGAGCCTCTTGTGGCTGGCACACAGACACTCTTCGCCCTCGCGATGGCTGGTCAAGGCCACGACCACGAGGAGCGGCGCAGTCTGGGACTGTCGACAGTCGTGCGGGAGGCACTTCGTGTGACGCACGATGGCGGTGATGGCGATGGTGATAGTGATGGTGATGGCGAACATCGTCATCATCATCGTCACCACCGCCACCGCCACCACCATCATCGTCATCATGACCACCGCCGGCGCCATGACGAGTCGAATGGCCACGAGGAGAGAGCAGGTGATGTCGCGTGTGACGCACGCCTGCAGAGGATCCACCCAGGCCTGGCCGCCAAGGCCCAGCTGGTCCGACGGTTTGTCGACACTCTCTACCGCCACCTGGCCCTTCCACGCCTCCGCGCCGGCGATCGCCAGCAGCCCGCCCAGCACCACCGCGATCTCGAACCGTGCGACCAGCCTGGTCCTCCCGCCGACATGTCCGCCCATTGTCAGGTCTCCGGAGAGCGGCACCCGAGCAAAGGCGCAGATCGAAAGCTGCGCGTGGTGGTGGCGGGTGGCGGCCCTGCCGGCCTCCTCTCGGCCCTGGAGGCCTACAAGGGCGGCGCCCGCGTGTGCGTCGTTGAGAAGCGGCTGGCCTACACCAGGTCATCCCTCCCCTCCCCCGCCCACACGCGCGCCCACCTGGCGGCGGTATATCCTGAGAGCTGAGTGACGTGGTGGTGGTGGCTGCTGCTGCTGCTGGTGGCTGGTGGTGGCTGGTGGTCGTGGTGTCGTGGGTGGTGGTGGTGGTGGTGGTGGTGTGTGCGACCCTGGTCGTGTGTGTATCGTGTGTGTGTCGTGTGTACAGAGACACCTGGTTCGACATCTACGACCAACCTTTCTCGCGCGGCCTGGCCACCCTCGAGAGCTGGGGATTCGGCTGGCTGGCCGCTGCGCGCCGCCTGCTCACTGCCGATCTGCGCGGCTGCGGTCCGGAGAATGGCCTCCTCGAGTTCCAGGACTGGCGGACTCCATCGAAGACAACGCAGCAGCAGCAGCAGCAGCAGCAGCAGCAGCCTCAGCCGCCGCTGCCGGTGCGTGTCCCGCAACTCTCTCGCGGGGACATGGGCATCGCATGCGAAGGCCAGCCGCTGACTGGCTGTTGCCACTGTTGGGCGGTTGGGGGCGCCGAAGGCGGGGGAGGAGGCGGAGGCGGGGGAGGAGGCGGATGTGGTCGTGGGAGCGATAACGGTGCGGGCGCGGGTGCTCGAGCAGTTCCTGGCCAAGGTGCTGCAGACGGTGGGCGTGCCTATCCTCCACGCCTACGAGTTCGTGGCGCACTGCCCCGCCTCCACCGCCGCCTCCTCTGCCTCGGGGCGTGCCCTGTTCCATGCCACGGCGGGGGTGCCGGCGGCGCACTACGCGCACCCGCGGGCCAACGACTCTGCGCTCTTCTGGTGCTCGCGTCCTCTGTCCGCCCTCACGCGCCGCTTCCACGCCCGCACGCCCGACGCGCGCGACAGTACCTCGCCGGCCGCCTTCCTGGCGCTGGACTTTGACGTGCTGGTCGGCGCCGATGGCACGCAGAGCCGCGTGCGCCAGTTCTCCCGCGTTCCCTACCGACAGCAGAACAGCTTCCTCCTGGGCCACCACCACGTCACCCTCCCCGACCTACACCAGACCACCCTCATCCTCAACTTTGCCCCGACGACACCACCCGCCGCCGCCAAGACCAGCAGCCGGCACACACCTCCACCCCTCCACCCCTCCACCTCCTCTCCCTCTCCCTCACCACCGGGTCGCCCCGCCCG
>NW_004457618.1:571589-574074 GCF_000313135.1 Acanthamoeba castellanii str. Neff | reverse complement strand
GCCCGCCCGCCCGCCCGCCCGCCGCCACCGCACACTGACTGGATTGATCCGCGGGGTGGTGGTGGCCAGTGCGGAGGGGGGCGTGCCAGCGGAACCGAGCCCAGAGTGTCCACGGGTCAATGAGAGGGTGGGCCAGGACTTTGCCGGGCTGGCCATAGACGGCGTCACGTCCGTCTTCAAACGGTGCGCGTGCGTGCGTGCGTGTGTGCGTGCGTTGGTCCCCCTCCTCCCAATTATAATAATATTAATAATAGTAATGCCTGGAGGAGTTGGCTGATGGGGAGGTGCGGACTTTCGGGGGGCGGGGGGGGGCGGGGCGGGGGTGAGGGCAGATTCTACCAGGGGCACTGCCACATGCAGGTCCTGTTCAGCCGCGAGGAGGGCCTGCGCATCGTGCAGCGCTACCGGGAGGAGCGCGGCGGTGGCGTGAGCGCGGCGGCGGCGGCGACGACGATGACGGCGAATTCGGCTGCTGGCACCACCGATGGCAAGCAGGAGGAGGAGGAGGACGTCTTCCGGCTGTGGCGCGCGCGGGGATCCCAGGAGAGGGACGATGCGGCGGCGGTGCTGCGGGTGGGCGAGGGAGAGGAGCGTGGGTGGCCCTGGCCCAAGCTCCTCGAGATCGTCAACAGTTCTCCTCCGCAAGCATCGCTCCCCCGCCTCCCTCCAGCGCGCACTGCTCCTGCGCCCCACGGGGCGCCAGGCCAGCCCCACGCCCGTACCACTCGTGGAGCAGCAGCCGCAGCCGCCGAGGGAAGAAGACGCGAGTGTGACCACCGCGCAGTACGATATCTCGCTGTTCCCCATCATCGTGCGCAAGGCCGACGTTACGGCCCTGGCTGCGCATCCCTCTACGTCTAATGCTCTCGTCGTCCTCATCGGCGACGCCGCCGTATCCGCCCACTACCGGTTACCTCCCTCCCTCTTTTTTTCTCGTTTGACACGACACACAAACCACACATACGACACACATACGACACACACAACACGCATACACACACAGAAACACACGAGACACACGAGACACGAGACACGACATCCGACACACACGACACACACGACACGACATGACACATGACACATGACACACGACACGCGACACGACACGCGACACGCGACACACGACTCTCACTCTCTCGCGTGGGTAACCCTCCGCAGGTTGGGGGTGGGGATAAATGCAGCGTTCGAGAGCGCGTGGACCTTCGGCAAGCTCGTGGGCGATCTGCAGCACCTCAAGGCCCGCACCCACCAACTCGACGCTGCCCCGATGGAAGCCCTGCGCCGCTCCTACGGTATTTCTACCTCTCTTTTTTATAATTATGAAGACAAATACGAACATATTTCATAATATTTCATAATACATTTCTATCCGTGTGTGGACGCATGTTACGCCGAATTCGAAGAGGATGAAGTTCAGGCTCGCTTGGAGCGGATGGTGCAGTTCCAGGTTTCGACCATGGCGCTAGAGACGGTGTGCGACATGGCCGTGTTCTTCGACCAAACGGCTCCCTCCCAATTCGACTCGCAGCTCGTGTTCGCCAAGGACCGCCGGCTTCGCGACTACATTGGCGGCGGCGGCTACGTCGGGTCGTCGTCCGCAGCAGCTAAACCGCTCTCGCCCGAGCAGATCCTCCATCTGTGCCCCGCCCTCCGCCCGTTTCTCAGTTCTCAGCACCAGCGGCACCAGCGGCACCGCAAGTGTTGATGAGGACCATCACGCGGTACTGCACGCTCACTTTATTCCTCGCTTTTCCCCGCCCCTTGCCCTGTTCCTTTTACTTAATTGGCCACGTAAGCAGTCAGAAAACCAGCTTACCATAAAAGGCAATGCCATACATGGTAAACTCCGCCGAACGGCGCCTCTTCCTGGGTGTATGTAACCCTCAAACCCCCCCCCTCTCTTTCTTTCCCCTCCTCCTCTTCTCTTTCCATTTGGAAGAAGGGTGGTAAGAAGAAGAAGAAGAAGAAGAAAGTGGTGGCACCCCACGCCATGGCTCGAGCTCATCGACCTACTCCCCTGCTTCTGCTGTTCATTGTCCTCCTCGCGTGCGGCAGCGCCACGGTCAACGGTATCGCATCCCCCCCTCCCTCCCAATCATCTTTCTTTTTATCTCTCTGTACTCTCTCTTCTTCCAATCTTACCTTCCCGGCCCCCCCTCCTCCCAATAATATAATGAATAATAATCTGTCTTTCGGCTCACGCCTCCTCTCTCCCTCTCTCTGTCTCTCGGTTGACCGATTTCCTTTCCTCTACGCGACCTGGCCAGCTGCGGACGTGAGCGGAACGGTCTGGTGGGACATTGATCGCAATGGCGACGTCACCAACGAACTTTTCGGCACCGGCGTTACCAGTTCGCCTCTCCCCTCCCCTCCCTGATATGCCCCCCCCCCAAACCACCGAATCCCATCCCAATAATATAGTGGGGCCATGGCAAGATGCGACGAAGATGCACGACTCATGACACGCCTCCCCTCCCCTCCCCTC
>NW_004457618.1:539408-569408 GCF_000313135.1 Acanthamoeba castellanii str. Neff | reverse complement strand
TCCACCCACCCATCCATCCATCCGTCGTTTGCTCCTCTTCACCCCATTTGGTGTATGTTCTCTATGTATGTGGGTGGGTGGGGGTGTGGGTGTGGGCTTTGGGGAGAGCAGGCATCGTGTCCATCACGAGCCAGCAGAATGGTCTCAAGTTCATCACCTACCCGCCCACGCCCCTCCGCATCTATGACTCAGTCACACGCTCCTCCGATTGGTCGGGGCTCGACTTCGGTCAGGCTGGTACGCCACCCGCGACACTCGCGCCACCCGCCACCCACCCGCCACTCTCTCTGCCATATTTATATATATATATGTGTCTGTGTATGTGTAGACATCACCGTCACCATCTACGGCTACGTCTATGCCGACTACGCCGGCGATGGACTCTGGGTACGTGACCGCATCAATTACCACCCTCCCCCGTCGGCGCTCAGTAATCGATTCGAGCCTCTTTGTCTTTTTTATTTCTGTCTGCACTGCGCGTAGAACGACGTGATCCTGCCGGACGAACCGATCACCGGCGTGACGGTGTGGGACGACGCCAACTTCAACCGCCAATTGGATACGGGCGAGGCCTTTGGCCTAACCGACAGCACCGGCAACTTCAGCATGCTCCTGCCCACGCACAGCCTCAACTTCACCGCTCTCGTCTTCCAGCGTACGTGGCAGCTTGCGCGCGCGCACATGCCCTTCCCCACACACGGGTCGGTGGGGGTGGGGCGGGGGTTATAGTGGAGGGGTCTCACGCCTTGGCTGTTCTGTTTCCGCCCCTTTCGCCTCTTTCGCCCCCCCCACCCTTTGGCGTCTCTCCGCGCACAGTGCCGTACTCGGAGCGCTTGGTGGTGCCCACGCCTGGACCGAGTCCGCTGACACCGGACTACGTACCCATCTTGCCCAACGCCAACGCCGCCCACACCTTCACGGCGCCCCTCTACCCCCTCCCGCTCGTGTTCTCCCTCAGGCCCTGTACGCCCCACCCCTCCCCCCCACCATATCCCCTGCCTCTAGCTGCACCACCTCGATCTCTTCTTCTTCTTCTTCTTCTTCTTCTTCTTCTTCTTCTTCTTCTTCTTCTTCTTCTTCTTCTTCCCTTCTTCTTCGTGGCTCCTCCTCCGCTACTTGTTTGCTTCGTCTCACCTCCTTCCCTTCGCAGACACGATTCTCAACGTGACGTCGGGCCACCAGCTCATCCGGGACAACTACAACGGGGTGATCGACGCCGGCGACACCATCCTCTTCACCTACAACATCACCAACATCCGCTTCCTCTTCGTACGTGCCCCCCTTTCTGAACTCCCCCCTTTCCTCAAGTTCCGATACTCACGGCCGTGAGTTGTGGTGGCTGGTGGGTGGCAGGCCCTCAACATCTACATCACCCTGGTGCCGGACAACAGTCTCCTCCGCGTACTCCGAAGCACCGTCCAGCTGTACCTCCTCCCCATCAACCCGGGTGTGTGTGTGTGTGTGTGTGTCGAGGGTGTGTCGTGTGTCGTGTGTGTCGTGTGTGTTGTGTGTGTCGTGTGTGTGCGGAATTATTAAGCGGGCCGCGTTGTGTGCACCTGCCACTCAATCCTTCGCGGGCCTTCTCTCCCTCACGGCCGCCGCTGCCCGCCACAGGAGCACGGGCGTGCTGACGGTGAATTACGATTACCCGAGCGACGAGACCAAGATCCTGGCCTACATCACCCGGCTCGAGCCCAACGAGGTAAGTCAAAGCAGCCCACCACCGGCCACCATCAGTCCCTCCCTGTCGTGTCTCGTGCCTCGTGCCTCGTGCGTGCGCGTGCGTGTGTCGTGTGTCGTGTGTGTGAGTGCGTGACGTGTCCTTTGGCGACAGTCCGTTCTTCTTACTTTTGTTGCAATCAAACATCACATCACACCACATCACACCACATCATGCAGACCATCACCATCACATTCGAGGCCCAGGTGCGCGTATTCGCGTACGAGTACTCTCGCCTCATCTCCGGATGGCTCAACATCACTGGTATGCGCACCCACCGCCGCCCCTTAGCTCATTTCCCCCCGCCGCCGCTGCCGCCGCTGCCGCCGCTGCAAACCAACACAACGCAACAACGAGTGGTGGTGGTGGCCGCTGGCGGTGGTCGTGGTCGTGGTGGCTGGTGGCGGTGGCGGCTGATGGCTGGCGGCTGGTGGCTGATGGTGGCTGGTGTGTTCTCCTCCTCTCCTCATGGCCCCCTTTAGGTCAGCTCTTCGACGACGTGCACTACCGGTTCCCCAACGTGCTCAATTCGGACCTATGCCTCACCACCTACACTGCGTTCCCTTACGCCCGCCGCCAAGCTGACGACGCTACTGCTCCTGGTGGTGGCGGCGGCGATGGCGATGGTACGTACTACCACCCCTCCCCCTGGGGGGAGGGTCTGGCATGATCCCATTCCACGGCTGTCTTGTCCCTCGCCGTTGGCACGGCCACGACTCATTATCGCCGTGTGGCTGGTCGTGGTCGTGGTCGTGGTCGTGGTGGTCGTGGTCGTGGTGGTGGTCGTGGTCGTGGTGGTTGTGGCTGGTGGCTGCGCAGAGGAGGCCGAGCTGTACGACCAGAACCTGGTGGAGAGGATTCCCGGCAGCACCAGCCAGTACCCGACCAGCGGACGCGAACTGCTGCGGTACGCGCCCTTCGCTCTCCTGGAAAGCTGGTGGGTGTGATGCGGCAGTATCTTGGTCTTCCCGATGACTGATGCATTGATGATGATGGCGTGCCGGCATGGTGATGGCATCGGCGGTGGGGCGGGGCAATGATGGGGGTCAGGTTGTTGGAGACCCTTCGGCTGGACCAGACCAAGAACAGCAAACGCCTTAGCGCCGTCCTGCGCAGGTGGTCCTGCCTGACCTTCAACACCACCGACGACGCGGCTGACGTACACCCCCCCCCAACCTCCTCCTTCCATCGGGGGGGGGCGCTGTCGTGGTTCCTTTTTTGGTGTCGGGCTTCCTCCCGGCCTCCCTCTCGCACTACTGAGTTTTCTATCCATATACTATGTATCTACATACGGGACGTGACGTGGCGTGGCGTGGGTGCTCACATGCAGGAGTTCAAGCTGGTCCTCGACCGCCTGTTCTACTTTGGGCAACTGCCCGCGCCGGGCTTCAGCTGCCCGCAGCCCTCCACCCTCGTAGCCCAACCCTACGTGCAACTCTTTGGCCCCAGCACCCAAACGGGCTACCAGGCCAAGGCCGCTGCTGCCCTCCGGTACACCTCCTCCCCCGCCCGCCACACGACACACCCAGACACACACAGACACACGACACACGAGACACACGAGACACACGAGACACACTCGCTTGTTTTCAGAGGAGCAACGACAATATTTCCACTCACACATCACATGTGGGCAGGGAGGGTAACTTCAACATGTCCGGCTACGCCATCCACTACATGGACACGTACATGGACTTCTACCTCCTCTTCATTCACCTCGAGGACATCGACTCGCACTACTGCCCCTACGTGTACGCGTCCCCCTTCCCCCATCCACCAACGAACCCCCCCCCTCCCTCCCCAATAGGGCACCCACTGGCGGTCCCTGACGCCGCTCGCATTCTCTTTTCGTGCTCTCTTGGCTGGACTGTAAAACAGAACTGCGCCATAAAAGAAGACCACTCGGGAACGGACCCAGCGGCGGCTGCTCAGCCCGTGGTGCGGAGTGCGCCACGAGAAGAGAGAGAGAGAGAGAAGACGAATCGTGTCATCCGCAGCAGCAAGTACCCTATTTATTGGCATGACGATCTGAGTTTAACACACACACCGACTTAGCACGCAGGCGGAGCGATCGATACCCACCACCATGCCGCCAGCATCCATCTGCTGCTGCTGCTGCTGCTGCGCGCCTGTGGTCTGTGGTGTCTAATACTACTACTACTTGGGTACGTCGCTGCCTGCTGCAGCCCTCTCGGACTCTGACGGAGTAGTAGTAGTGCTCCTGTGGCATCGTCCACACCAGCGTAGCGTGAGGGGCGGGGGCGGAAAAGCTGCTAAATGGTGGTGGATAGGCCACACGTACGCGAGGGCGGCACCACCGGTGCTGCTGCTGGTGCTGGTAGTGCGGGAGGCTGCGGCTTGGGAAAGGAGCGGCTGGAAGATGTAGAAGCCCGACACCACCCCCACCACCGCCGTGAGGGCCATCAGGGGCCACGGGGGCAGCCACCGCCCACGCTGCACCTGACTATCAGCGGCACTGCTGCTGCTGCTCGCGGTGCTCCCTCTGGCGGCGGCCGTCCGTTTGGCCGCGCGCAGGAGGCACGATGACGACCGGCTGGCTCGCGTGGCCATGCTCTGCTGGCACAAAAAAGAAAAAAAAGAAAAAAGCTGTTCTTCTTTTGGAAGCGCAAAAACACGGAAGTACTCCCGGAGAGGCTGCACGTGCGGTTGGCTCTCAGAAGGCGGTGGAGTGGGTGAGGGCGTTGTCGAAGGTGTTGCCCTTGGTGTCGTTGCGACCCAGGTTGCCCAGCTCCCAGTTGCTCTCGATGGTGCGCAGGAGCGAGTAGTGGTCGTAGTGCGTGCTGTCGTAGGCGTTGGGGTCCACCATGGGGCCTTTTGCCGGCCACAAAGCCAGAAGAGCAAAGTCGTCAGCCCCCATCCAAAGGGGGGGGGTAGGCAGCAGTTGGAGCGAGATTGGGGGAGGGGGGAGGGTTTGGAGGTTGTACCGAGGAGGAGGGTGTAGATGTGGTTGTCGTGGGAGTAGTCGTCCTCGTCGAAGGTCACCACGAAGAGGGTGCCCTCCACGAAGTTGTTCTCGTGCAGGCGCGGACCCAGGAAGGTCGTGATCCACTTGGCCGCATACCCGAGACCCGTGTTGTGACCTGACACGACACACATTATTAGTAGTATATTGATAACAATAAGGCAAAAGTCACATGGGGGTTTGGGGGGGGGGGCAATGAGGATGTGGTGGCCACGGGATTTGGAGGCGGGGCGGGAACGATGGTGGATGAGGATGATGAAGAATGGGGGGAGGGGGCACACCGTCGTTGTTGATGTTGGGGGTGTAGAAGGAAAAGTGGGGCACGGCGTTGTTCTTGATGTCGACATCGAGCTGCTTCCCGTCCACGATCTTCTGGCAACGCGCCGCGTTGGTCCTATCCCCACACACACCGACACACCGCGCGCAGGGTAAGGGAAAGCCTGTTGTGTGGGGAGTGGGCCGATGGCTCGCCGGCCATCCATCGAGCAGCAGCATCGAGCAGCAGCATCGAGCATCATCATCAGGGAGGAGGAGGAGGAGGAGGAGGGCGTCGGTACCGGACGTTGTCGTAGGACACGAAGGGCACGTGCTTGCGGTAGTAGAGGCCGCCCGCGCTCTCGTTGGTGAAGCACTGGGAGCTGCCCGGGGTCGGGTAGTCCTCGGCGTAGGCCTTCCACGAGAGACCCTTGGCCTCGAGGAGGTCCACGATGTTGCGCGTGTTGATGTTGACCGGCCCGTCATTCACGCCCCAGTCGTTGCCCGACGTGATGGCTGTGCACACCACCACGACGCCGGCCGCCGCCGCCGCCGCCACCACCACACGTGAGTATTTCCGCTGCTGCTGGGTGGCGGGTGGTGGCGACAAAGCGGTGGAGGCGGACCGAGGTAGTTAGGCTGGGAGGGGTGGGCGACGGCCCTGTAGTTGGTCAGGAGGGTGCCGCGCTCCGCGAGCTTCTTGAAGAGGTCGTTCCTGATCACGCTGCACGTGCGTGGCGAACGAGGAGAGGGACACGCAGTGCGTCAGCCCCAAAAAAGAAAAATAGGAAAAGGGAAAGAAATGGCAGAGCGGGGGGGGGAGCGCGCTGGTACTCAACGTAGGGCTGGTTCTCGAGGATGATGATGAAGACGCGATCGAAGTGCTTGCCCTTGGCGGACAGGCTACTCTCGATGGCAGCCGAGGCGCCGAATGCGGCCAGCCCCACCACGACGGTGAGCACGGCCAACAACAGTCGCGATGCCTTCATATGGTGGCGTGTACGTCCGTCCTCTACTACAACGAGCGCGCTTGCAAGAGGCAAAGAAGAAGAGGGAGCTCCGGCTTGCCGCAGAGGAGCGAGCTGATTGGACGGTGGAGTAGTGGGTAGAACTCGTCGCCGCCTTTTCTGTCCCCCCCCTCCGGTACTCGCATTGCCCCAATAAATTGCCCCATGTTGTGCCGATTGTGTGCATACACGACGTTAGGAGGACCGGAAGCCGATCTCGAAGGCGCGCCGCCACGGGTAGTAGATGGCGTCGAGGGTCCACGGCAGGCCGTACACGCGCGTGATCACCCTGAAGTCCTCCGCCAGCACCTGGCACGCAGCGTTTACAATGTGAGGGCACACACAGCAGCAGCGCGGTGGGAAGAAGAAGAAGAAGAAGAGCGGCTGCGTTCCCGCGGGAACCTTGTAGGAGAGCTGCTCGTAGAAGGGGAGGTCCCGGGAGAGGAGGTTGGGGTCGTCGCCAGCCAGCGCCGTGTAGGCGACGAGGCCCTGCCGCCACTGGGCCTGGTAGCTGCAGTCCTCCAGGATGCGCTGCGCATTGAACCACGTGCTCTCCTTCGCTCCACGACACGGTCACCCAGTCACAGCCACCAGCCAGCCAGCCAGCCAGCCACTCAGCCAGTCACCAATGGAGGCGCGTACGTCTAGATTCGAAGGAGGGGGCAGACGAAGGAAAAGCGAGATGAGGATGGACCTCACATCGTACCTCGCGCTTGGCCGGGAAGAGGGCCATGAGGAGGGACGAGGAGATGACCGTGCCCAGCGTATTGCCGTCCGTGTTCCATCCGGCGTAGGCAAACCTGGCGTGGCGTGGCGGAGGCACGCGCCGAAGGAGCACCGAACGAGCCAAGTCAAGCTGGAGGTCTTGCCGTTGGGACCCACGACCCACCAAGACGGGAGAACGAGCGGGGGAGGGGCAAGGGGGCAAGGGGGGTACGTACTTGGACATGGGGATGTGGGAGGCGGATGAGTGCTGGCTCTCCATGTACCGGATGAGCACGACGTCGGCCCCGTTGGAGTAGCGGTTGTCGGCGAACCCCACCACCACCCGGGGATTCCTCATCGCCGCCGCGAGGTAGGCATCGAACACCGCGTACTCGGCAATCGACCTGCGCAGCCCGCGGGTCAGAATTCACTCACAGAGTGCCCAGCTCTGGGCACACAACCACTGCGCGAGCGGTTGAGTTGGGGGGTTGGGGGTTGGCGTGAGAGGGGGGGGTACCTGTTGAGCGGCTGATGAGGCGCCTCGGTCTGGGGCTGGTGGGAGAAGTTGTTCACGAGCAGGATCACGGACGCCGCCTCCGTGTCATTGGTCAGGCTGCCTCCCGCCGCCTTGATCTGGTCCTCGAGAGTCCTGGGAATCATAACACCGCACCCTCAGCGCCCCAACCACTGCTACCCGCGGGGGGGGGTCAAGAGCTGCGGTGGCGGTGGTGTGGCAGCGGTGGCTGACGTGGTGGCCGTGGCTGTGGCCGTGGCGGTGGTGGACAAGTCTGGTGGAGGACGAGAGCAGGTAAAAGTTAACTGGATCATGGGCTGGCCCTCGTAGTTGGGGATCAAGTTGATGGTGGCCGGGTCACGGAAGACCAACTTGATCCGGGGGCTCTTGCCCTCCTTGCGAACACTGCTCTGCGCCAGCATTGTCAAGCCCACTGAATAGTCGATATGGTACGCACCACCCCGCCGACACACGCACACGCACACGCACACGCACACGCACACGCACACGCACACGCACACGCACACGCACACGCACACGCACACGCACACGCACACGGGTGAGATGCAGAGTTCAAGGCCAAGGCGCACGCGTGGAGGCCTGGCACCTTCGTCAGCACCGGGGTAGATGTAGATGTCCTCCTCGAGGCCGTACTGCCGCACCAGGGCCTTGAGCTTCTCGGCTTCGGCGATGTTGAACCCGTACTCTGCATTATCGTCCTGCGTGACATAGAGTTTCTCGAAGAGCCGCTCTGCCATAGACACATCAGCATCGGTGTGTGTGTGAATATATATCACTCCGGTTGTGGCGGTGGTGCCGGAGGCACCACGTGCTCCGTGGACGAAGAACCCGTGAAGGGGCGAAGGGAGGTACGGTTGTGTTGCTTCTTCCAGAGGAACTGCTGCTCGATGATGGCCTTGGTGACGTTGAAGTTCCTGCTGCGTCTCCACAGCCAGTCCTCCACGACCGCCGGCGGGACTTTACTCTGCCGAACTCGAAGGCATCAAACCACGACCACCACGACCCACGACGACCACGACCACCACGACCACCACGACCACCACCACCACCACCACCACGACCACCACCACCACCACCACCACCAAGAAAGAGGAGTGGGGTGGTGGAAGGGCGGCACGCGTGGTCGGCGTACCCGGTAGGACTGGGCGGTGGCGAGGTCCGCCGGCTGGCGGAGCGTGTCGTACTTGTCCATAAAGTACGAAAACTGGAAAAGGTCCCGCCCGTAATACGCCCAATACCTGGCGATTGGATGGGAACATCACGGTGGAGCTTCTCTCTGTGTGTGTGTGTCGTGTGTGTATGGTGTTGTCGTGCGTGTCGTGTGTGTCGTGTGTGTGCCGTGTGCGTCGTGTGTCGTGTCGACATGGGTAAGGAAGGGAGGGAGGGCCTACCACTGGTCCTCAAATCCGGAGTTATAGGCCGGGATGCGCATGATAACGGCCGAGGCGTAGATCTTCACACCGTCGCCGAGCTGCTGCTTGTAGGCCACCAACTTGGCCAGCCGACCTTCGACCTGCCGTCCAGGCACCCCCCCACCCCAAATCGCCCCACCCGCCCGGGGGTGGTAAGCAAATTAGCGCCGCACGATGGTGCCCCCGCACGATGGTGGTGCAAACCTCCGCCTGCGTCCAGTTGGAGATCCGCGAGCCGATGAGTCCCCCGTACTGACGGTACACACAACGAATGGCGACATCATCGGGGGGGGGGGCACTGGTGAACAATATGTGTGCTTCCTCCACCACCATCATAATCATCATGCCTCGAAGCAACGAGGCCAATGTTTGGGGTAGTGCGTACGAGGTACATTTCGCTGGACAGGATCATCTCACGCTCGTCCGCCTCTCCCGCGGGATGCCGCCCTGCACCGGCGACGACGACTCCGGAAGAGAGAGAGAGAGAGGTGGTGATGTATGAGCAAGCGCCCATATGGGATGGCGCACACCGCACACACCCACAAACACCACATATTCTTGAACCCTTTGTATACACACGAGTGGGGCGAGTCGACATACGGTGGGGAGAGAGGAGGGCGTGGTCGACCCATTTCTGGAGGGCGGGAATGTCCGCGGCCTCGCGGATGTGCGGCAGGATGGCCAGGGGCGGGGAGCGGAGCGTGTACGGCGTGTGTGAGAGGGCCATGTTCACGAATGCGTCGCGCGTGGTGAACCGCTCGTCGAGGGGCAGAAACACCACCTCGCCCTCGGCCCCTGCAGAAACAATTACCCCACGGCCCACCGCCCACCCCCCCCCAATACCGCCATCGCTTTGAGCAGGTGCACCTGGCACAAACCTGCCGCCACCGAAGAGCACCGGCACACACCTTCCGCGCACAAGCACGCCAGGACCGCCGCCACCAGGACTGTGGCCAGCAGCGCGCACGCCCGCGAAGCTTCCATCACCACGCTCGCGTCTTTACTTCCGAGTTTATGCACCAAGCCAAGGGGCCGACCCAGGGAAAACTCTTTGAGGAGGCGGCCGACGTAAGTACGACCAATCAAAATTTTGGGGCAACAAATGGCCAGCGAAATCGTTAAAAAAATAGACAAAAGAAAAAGAAAAAGTGCCCGACGAAGGAAAGATGAACCGTGTTGCTGCCATCACTAGAACCTCGCGACCGAGCGCCGCTCCTGTGTGGGCGCGCTACGCTGCTCCCCAGGGAACGCGAGGCGCACCCTCCACCACGCTGGCATGGGCAGCGCGCACAGCCGTCGTGGGAACCCAGCGGGCCACCTATGGCGACAAGAGCCCCTCCGACAAGGCCAAGAAGGACAAGCAGAAGAAGGATAAGGACTCCAAGGACTCCAAGGACAAGGAGGAGAAGCAAAAGAAGAAAGATGACGCTGCTGCCGGCGACGCTAAGAGCAAGAAGAAGTAATCTCGCCTCCCCCCCAAACCTCTCGAAGTGGCGAGAAGAGCTGAAGAGAACTGTGCGCACGCGCTTCGTCTCGTTGTAGTTGTCGTTGTCGTTGTCGTTGTTGTTACTGTTATTGTAAATCCGTGGTGCGCCACCCAGCCACCAAAACAAGTATTGTTCGCGAAAGCCACCTTGCTTGGGACCCCGGGGGGGGGGGGTAAGGAAGGAAGCTGACAAGAGGTGGGGGGCGCTGCGGGCATTCTTGTTCCTGGTCCAGGAAATGGGGACGGCCAGTGAGCGAGGGCGGCCACTGTTGCCGCCGTCACGCCCGTGTGCTGGTTGCACTGATGGCCGAAGGCGCACGACGGCGACAGACAGGGCTTCACAGCAGTGGATGGCTGTCTCGTCTCGCCGTGGGCTGACACCAGACCAGACGCGCACGTGCTGGGGAAATGTCAAGCTGATCACGGACTCTCTGTAGCCAATCGTCGCCGCTCCGGCCAACCAGGTCATCCGCGGAACTCCTCGGATGGGGAATGGCCGGCAACTCGGCGAGATGCCGCACACATCGAACTGGCATCAACCCTTCTATGGTCCTGGCCATGCGCACGCGCCCTGTCTATCGGCCTGGTGTCAGCTTGGTGAGAAGCCATCAACGGGGCCGAGACGGCGGAAATGCGGAGAAGAGCTGCGGATTCGCACCAACCATCACCACTCCCTGGTGCGGTCCATTCCCGCAGGTTTGACTCCGACGTCTCGCTCGCACCGCCGCTTCAGTTGTTTGTTTCCTCCTTTGCTCCCCACGCACACGCACCACCCACAGAGAGAGGCCCCTTCAGCGCCTGCGCCCTGGTCTGAGACGGCCGCGTTCCGAAGAACCGCCCCCGCCCACCCATCAACCGGACACGAACCACTCGCCAGCACTACAACGACCAACCCACACACGAACACATCATCGCCAGAGCCCAGTGAAACTCCCTTCCACTCTACCCACACCCCTTCTACATCGCGAATTGACAGCCGACAGACACGCACGCACACACGAACCTCCGCCGCTCCAGCCCCGCTCACCACGCATTCTTTCTTCTTCTTCCATCCTGTTCGCCAGCCGCGCTACTCGCTTCGCCCCCCCCCAAACAGCTCCCTTCCGCGTTCACCTTACCGTACCCGCCGCGTAGAGGACGCGCCTCCACATCCTCTCGAACGGCCGAGCAAGCCTCACGTAGACGAAGACGTTGCGCACAAGCCGCTTAGTCGTGGGAGGAGGAGGAGGCGGGTGGACGGACGTGGAGGAAAAGAGCTCCTGTCCTTCTCCTATGGGCATGCGCTTCACGGACCATGAAGTGGTCCTCCTGCAGGCCCTCAAGAGCCTCGAGGCCGGCGACTTCAGCGTCAGGCTGGACCCCAACGCTGACGGCGTCTATGGCGAGATAGCCGACGTGTTCAACCGCATCGCCCTGGCCAACGACACCCTGTGCAACGAGATCGAGCGTGTGCATCTGGCCATCGCCGTCGAGGGCGACTTCGAGCAGCGTGTTAATCTGCCCGCCCCCGGCGGGGCCTGGGGTCGCTGCGTGGACTCGGCCAACCAGCTCATCGACAACATGGTCCAACCCATGATCCTCGTTCGCGATGCCATCGGAGCCGTTGCCGACGGTGACCTCTCCTGCGCTCTCTCCCTCATCAACAACCAGCCCCAGGTACCTGGCGCCTCCAGCACACCACAACTGGGGGTAGGGGAGTTTATGTTTTTTATGTGAATTTTCAGTGTATTAACTCCCCCACGCGCTTGGCAGCTGCAGGGTGAGTACCAGCACACCTCACAATCCCTGACGGAGATGATCCGCATGCTCAACAGCTTCAACGAGGAGGTGCTGCGCGTGGTGTGCGACGTGGGCATCGAGGGCAAGCTCGGCGGCCAGGCCGAAGCCGTGGACCTCCGCGGCATCTGGAAGGACCTCACGGACAACGTCAACACCATGGCGGCCAACCTCACCGGCCAGGTGCGCGCCGTCGCCCAAGTGACCACGGCCGTGGCGCGCGGCGACCTCTCCAAGAAGATGACCGCCGAAGCCAAGGGCGAGTTTCTAGAACTGAAGAACACGATCAACACCATGGTCGACCAGCTCAACGCCTTCGCCTCCGAGGTGACGCGAGTGGCGCGCGAGGTGGGCACGGAGGGCAAGCTCGGCGGCCAGGCCCAGGTCACAGGTGTGCCCATTTCCCCTCGTGTCGTGCGTCGTGTGTCGTTTGGGCTGCGCACGCTCTCTCTCTCTCTCTCTGTTGTGTGTGCCATTCAAGACTCACGCGAGAGCGTGCGCAGGAATCGGGGGTACGTGGAAGGACCTCACGGACAATGTCAACACCATGGCGGCCAACCTCACCGGTCAGGTGCGCGCGATCGCCCTCGTCACTACTGCAGTCGCCAATGGCGACCTTTCCAAGAAGATCACTGCTGAAGCGCAAGTGCGTTCGAACCCGCCTCATCGTCGTCGTCACCATCCTCGCTTTTCTCTTTTCTTCTCTCTTCTCGGGATCTGGGGCGCACACAGGTCTACTTACCACACGTATGTGGCACCTCTCTCGTTGGTAGGGCGAAATCCTGCTGCTCAAGAACACAATCAACACCATGGTGGACCAACTCAACTCCTTCGCCTCCGAGGTGACCCGCGTCGCGCGCGAGGTGGGCACGGAGGGCAAGCTCGGCGGCCAAGCCAACGTCAAGGATGTCTCGGGCATCTGGAAGGACCTCACACACAACGTCAACACCATGGCGGCCCGTCTGACCGGCCAGGTGCGCGCCATCGCGCAGGTGACCACGGCCGTGGCCAAGGGCGACCTCTCCAAGAAGATGACCGCCGAGGCCAAGGGCGAGATCCTCGAGCTCAAGCTTACGATCAACACCATGGTGGACCAGCTCAACTCGTTCGCCTCCGAGGTGACACGAGTCGCGCGCGAGGTGGGCACGGAGGGCAAGCTCGGCGGCCAGGCCCACGTGAAGGGCGTGAGCGGCATCTGGGAGGACCTCACGAATAACGTCAACACCATGGCGGCCAATCTCACCGGCCAGGTGCGCGCCATCGCGCAGGTGACCACGGCCGTGGCCAGTGGCGATCTCTCCAAGAAGATCGCGGTCGACGTCAAGGGCGAAATCCTCGAACTAAAGAACACGATCAACACCATGGTCGACCAGCTCAACACCTTCGCCTCCGAGGTCATGCGAGTCGCGCTGGAAGTCGGCACGGAGGGCAAACTCGGCGGCCAGGCCATGGTCCGCGGCGTCGCCGGCACGTGGAAGGACCTCACGGACAACGTCAACACCATGGCGGCCAACCTCACCGGCCAGGTGCGCGCCATCGCCGAAGTGACCACGGCCGTGGCGCGCGGCGACCTCTCCAAGAAGATCACCACCGACGTCAAGGGCGAAATCCTCGAGCTCAAGAACACGATCAACACCATGGTGGACCAGCTCAACTCCTTCGCCTCCGAAGTGACCCGCGTTGCTGGCGAAGTGGGCACGGAGGGCAAGCTCGGCGGCCAGGCCCAGGTCAAGGGCGTGAGCGGCATCTGGAAGGACCTCACCTACAACGTCAACACCATGGCGGCCAACCTCACCGGCCAGGTGCGCGCCATCGCGCAGGTGACCACGGCCGTGGCCAAGGGCGACCTCTCCAAGAAGATGACCGCTGACGCCAAGGGCGAGATCCTCGAGCTCAAGAACACGATCAACACCATGGTCGACCAGCTCAACACCTTCGCCTCCGAGGTGACACGAGTCGCGCGCGAGGTGGGCACGGAGGGCAAGCTTGGCGGCCAGGCCCAGGTCAAGGGCGTGAGCGGCATCTGGGAGGACCTCACGACCAACGTCAACACGATGGCGGCCAACCTCACCAACCAGGTGCGCGCCATCGCCGAGGTGGCCCGCGCGGTGACCAAGGGCGACTTCACGCGCTTCATCACGGTGGAGGCCTACGGCGAGATGAACACCCTCAAGACCATCATCAACGAGATGATCTGCACCC
This sequence comes from Acanthamoeba castellanii str. Neff, assembly GCF_000313135.1. Lineage (NCBI taxonomy): Eukaryota > Discosea > Longamoebia > Acanthamoebidae > Acanthamoeba > Acanthamoeba castellanii. Next base: position 555,327 of record NW_004457618.1, on the reverse strand, counting down.
TCAAGGAGATGCTCATCAAGACCGCGCTCGCCAACGAGGCCAACCGCGCCAAGACCGAATTCATGGCTAACATGTCCCACGAGATTCGAACGCCCATGGTACGCATTTGACACACACACACTGCTTGTGCGCTCTCGCTCATTGACTCTCGCGGGCGCAGAACGGAATCATCGGCATGACGGAGCTTGCCCTCGACACGCAGCTGAACTCGGAGCAGCGGGACTACCTCAAGCTCGTGCACTCCTCCGCGCTCGGCCTCCTGACCATCATCAACGACATCCTCGACTTCTCCAAGATCGAGGCCGGCAAGCTCGACATTGAGCACATCGGTACCAGCACCCCTTCTTTGTTGCTCTCTCTCCTCAGTGCTGTTTCGGGGCTAACTAACGAGGAATGGCCGGAATGCAGATATGTCGCTACACGAGACCCTGGGCGACACGCTCAAGGCGCTGGCGCTCAAGGCCCACGAAAAGGGTATCGAGCTGCTGAGCGACATCGAGCCCACCCTGCCCGACAAGCTGGTGGGCGACCCCGTGCGGCTGCGGCAGGTCATCATCAACCTAGGTACGCCCGCGTCGCTCTTCTTCTTCTGGCTTCTTGTTGTTGTTGTTGTTGTTGTTGTTGTTGTTGTTGTTGTTTTAGTCCATTGGATGTCTGACTCCAACCCATAATCGATTAGTGGGCAACGCCATCAAGTTCACGTCGCAGGGCGAGGTCGTCCTCTCGGTCAAGATGCAGGAGCGCAAGGCCGACGCCGTCGTACTCCACTTTGCCGTACGCGACACGGGCATCGGTACGCACTCGACGTTCCACTGCACAGCGCTCGGTGATCAATCCATCATCGTCATCATCATCATCATCATCACCACCACCACCACCACCAACACCACCACCACTACCACCACCTGACCCCCTACACATCATATTTGTACGGCAGGCATTCCGCCGGACAAGCTGTCGGTGATCTTCGAGGCGTTCTCGCAGGCCGACGGGTCGATCACGCGCAAGTACGGAGGGACGGGCCTGGGGCTGACGATCTCGACGCGGCTGGTGCAGCTCATGCAGGGCAAGCTGACGGCGGAGAGCAACCCGGGCAAGGGCTCGCTGTTCCACTTCACGGCCACGTTCGGGCTGGCGCGCGAGGAGAGCTCTCTGCCGCGCGAGCGGTCGACGGCGGTGCTGGGCGGGCGGCGGGTGCTGGTGGCCGACGCCAACGAGACGTCGCGGCGCATCCTGTCGCAGACGCTGCTCAACTGGCGCATGGAGCCGATCGTGGTGGACACGGTGCGGGAGGCCAGCCAGCTGTACGCCGAGTCGGTGATGGTGCAGAGACCGTTCGAGTACGTGCTGCTCGTGTCGCAGATCCCGGATGACCTCGAGGGCCTCACGATCGCGCAGTTCAGCGAGAGCCTGCAGGTGGTGACCAAGGAGACCACCATCATCATGGCCCTCTCGCCCACCGCCACCAAGCGCGACCTCGTCAGCTGGCACTCGTGCCCGCCCACGTGCGCCTACATCTCCAAGCCCGTGGGCCAGAGCGAGCTCCTCGGCGCCCTGCTCAAGCCCTTCGACCTGCTCGAGCCCACCTCGTCGCTGCTGCCCGGCGGACCCGGGTCGGCCCACCGCGGCAGCCCGCACGCCTCCGATGGCCGCGCCGGCTCTCACGGCGGCGAGAAGCCCCGGCAGCGCATTCTTCTGGCCGAGGACAACGTCGTCAACCAGAAGCTCGCCATCCGCCTCCTCGAGCGCTTCGGCTACTCGGTCACCCTCGCCGACAACGGACGCAAGGCCGTTGACATCGCCAAGACGCAGAGCTTCGACCTCATCCTCATGGACGTCCAGATGCCCGAGATGGGCGGCTTCGAGGCCACCGCCAAGATCCGTGGCCTCGAGAGCAAGCAGGCCGGCCGCGGCCACACCCCGATCGTCGCCATGACCGCCCACGCCATCCAAGGCTACCGCGAAAAGTGCCTCGAGGGCGGCATGGACGGCTACATATCGAAGCCCATCCACGCCGAGTCCCTCAAGCAGACCATCGAGAGCTTCCTCTCCATGTCCAAGGACTCCTAGCTCTCCTCACACAACCAACCACACAAGAGAGAGAGGAGAGAGAGGAAAGCTCGCGAAAGCGAGACATTTTTGTGAATAATGGCAGTAGCGCGCGTGCTGCTGCTGCTGCTGCCCTGTAAGGGAAGGAAGGGTTTGGGAGCGGTGGTGTACAGATGAAGCGTTTATAAATATATATATAAATATACTTGTATCTAGATCTTACAACCAAACATAGGAATGCTTTCAGATGACAGGAGGTGCTGTGGGAAAGAGGGATGACAGTGTGTGCTTCTCCGGCGGGAGGAGGAAAGACACGCCGATCCGGTGGGGCTCTCTTACGCCGCCGTGATCTGTGGCGAGGGCGTTGACTCGGTCAGCCAGGATTGGCCGCACAGAGGACACGAATGACGTTTGTCCTTGTGGTCGGTCGACGGGCGACCTGCCAGCGCGGGAATGGCGGCGTTGAACGGAAGTCCTCCTTGTCGGCCCCTCTCCCCGATCAGGGGGGTCAGCTGTTGGTCAGCCCTCCGATCAGGTGGCACGGCCTCGGGCACGGGCACGGGGACGAGCACGGTCTACGGGGGGACGAGCGTAGAGGCACACCAGCACCCCGCCACAGACGGAGACCAGGGCACCCACGAGGGCCAGCCCCACCCATACCCCGGCCCCGTTCTCCCTGTGTTGTCACACGCACACACACACACACACAGAGAGAGAGTTTGGTGAGCTCGGCACACATATTGCGGTTCGCCTCAGCTCTTTCGGGCCAAGGGGGGAATGAGGGACGGGACCACGAGGTGTAGAGGGCGAGGTCAGGCGCGGGCTCCCGGTAGTCGGGGTCGACCTCGACTGCTCCACCTTCGCCGTCGGCATGCTCCGCAAAACCGATGCGCCCGTTACCCTGTCCACACGACACACGACACACGACACACATTAACAAAAACCATGTAGCCAAGCGAGAACGAGGAAAGGAAGGAAGCTGTGTAGGGGGGTACCCGGTCAAACACGGTGTGGAATGCTGAAGATGAAGAAGAAGATGAAGAGGAGGAGGAGGAGGAGGGCAAATGCAATCAGCTGCTGGCTCGTCGTGCGATGGTGGTATTCCTCCTCCTCTGCGTACCTCGGAAGAAAGGCGCGCCGAGCACGAGGCTGGCGTGGGAGGCCTTGGTCTCGCGGATGGCGGAGCACACCATCACGGTGGTCCCGTCGTCGGCCAACCGCTCTAGCAGGTACTGCCTGCAGCATTGACGTAAGGTACAGGTTTCCCGGGTGCACGCAGCAATATAGACAAAAGTGTGTTACGTGCACTTACACATTTATGAAATAAAAAATAAATAAATAAATGAATAAAGAGAACCGATGCATGCGCGACTTGCGTGGGCGTACCTGGGGCGGAGGGTGAGGGTGACTCCGTGGGCGAGGCCGAGGGAGAGGGCCGGGTAGCGGTCGATCGGAAACGAGTCGCGCGGGAAGCAGTACTGGAACACGTGCTCCCCACTCTCCCTAATGTGGTGTTGGTCGCGCGTGTGCGTGTAGTGTGTCCTACTTGTCAGCGGGACCCGCCCTCAGCAGTCGTGCCGTGGCGTGTCGAGTACCGGGCGTGGGCGCATATGCCGCGGGTAGTGCAGTTGCCCGCGAGGAAGGCCGCCACAATGGCGGCGTAGAGCGGAGACGAGGCGGCGATCACGCTCGTCCCGCTGTCCAGCAGCGCCTCTGCCGTCGCCCTGCCTACAAACAGAAAATAAGTTAAAAAATAGAAAGAATGCGGTGCTATCCTTCGGAACGCATTCCACACACAGAGAAGAGGGGGGGGGTAAGCACCGCGGCCAGGGAGGCGGACGAGGCGGGGGCCGGCGGGCGGCGCGTCGAGCACGGCGATGGTGCGGAGAGCGATGCGGTAATGCCCGGCGTGGGCGCCCAGGTCGGCGCTCCAGGCCACGGGTTCGCGCAGAGCCGTCACGCCGTCGTCCGCGCTGCCCACGATCAGACGTCCGCCCTGAGGGCGGTCAGCGCCAACGGCGTCGCGGGGGGCGATCGTGGGCGGAGAGGGAGCGGCGTACTGTGTCGCGGAGCTGAAGGGCGAACACGTCGGGCATGGGGTGCTCCCGCATCAGAGAATCCAGTGGCGGTTCCACGCAGTTGGGCACGCACTGCTCTCACCCAACCCCCCCCCACGTGTGTGTCGTGTGCGTGTGCGTGTGCGTGTGCGGTGGCGTGTGTCAACGCTCGCTTCAGATTCACTACTGGGTTTGGGGGGGGCGTATGTACGTTGAGGGGGTTGGTGGCGGTGCCGGGGCGGGCGAGGCCCAGGATGCCGTCGACGCCCCGCACGCAGAAGCGATGTGCATCGACGATGGCGCCAAAGGTGGCGGCCCACTCCACGCCCGCCATGTGCACGCGGTCCCGCACTAGCACCCCCGCGATGCGCGAGCGGTCCGCGTAGGCCATCTCGAACCCGCACAGCGCCCCGTGGCACCCGCCCCCGCACTCCGCACACGCCACCCCGCGCTCCTCCTCACGTCCGTACCTGGGAAGGCCCACCAACACGCACACACACACACACACACACACACGGCGCACAACGCGACGAGGTCACACGACACGACACACCACACACAACGCGACGCGACGCGATGTCGCATGACACGCACGACATGATCCGGCGGCAATGCGGCGGTACCGAAGGGAATGGGCGCAGCAGCCGGTGCAGAGTCGAGAGGGGAGGGCCATCACCGCGCTCCCGGTGTCGACGTGCAGCAGGAAGTACCCGGCGCCCCGCTGCCGGCCCACCTTGGAGCCGCGCTCCTCCTCCACTTCCGGTTGTTGTTGCTGTTGCTGCTGCTGCTCGCCACTACCGACATCATCACCGTCGGCGTCACCACCCCCAGCAGCGTCGACAGCACGTGGAAGATCGTGACCATTACCGTCGGCTATGGCCACCTCCACGAAATACTCTGCGACACCCACACACGCACACGCACACACACACAGCACAGCACAGCACAACACAGCACAACACAACACAACACATCACGACACACGGATCAGTGGCAACGACACGGTTGGTGGGCGGCACCTTCATCGTCGTCGTCATGGTGAACTGGGTGGTGGTGGCCAACGCACCGGCAGCGTTATGGTGGAGGGGCGCGGAGAGCACCTCCTGGTCGTCGTCGTCGTGAGCTCCGGAGGCCTCCTCGATGGCGAAGAGGGCGTCCGCCGGGACGGGCGTGGGCGCCGCGGCCGACGCGGTGGAGGAAAAGCGCCGCGCGACGCGCCGGACGGTTTCAGCGTTGACGGCGGTCGCAGCGCGGGGGGGCGGTCGGCGCTCGAGCTGCACCACCAGCGGAGGCGGCCCACCGGGGTCCTTCTCTTCCTGTGCCCCCCCAAGCCACGCACGAAGGTGAACCACTGGCAAAAGGGACCAAGTCTCGAGAGGGGTGGGGCGTACCGCGTGAAGGAGGGCGAGCACCATGACTGCTGCCGTCAGCAGTAGCAGGAGCAGGACGCCACACACCAGCCCCTTGCCGGAGGCCACGGTGCTGCTGCCACATGGCCGGCCAACGTTGGACGCTAAGTCCGCTAATTTCTTTCTCGATTGAATTTTCCTGTTTTCTTTTGCAATTCTGCTGGTTTTTAAAACGCGATAGAAATGGGTACAAAGTAGGGCGCGCTCGTGGCCGGCATTCATGGCTCGGGCAGCTCGAGGCAGGCCACGAGGAAGAGCATGATCTCGGAGGTGCGCATCATCTCCTCCATGGGGGACGTTCGCTCCACGAGCATGGGCGCGAACACGACGGCTGATCCACCACACGGCGCCAGAAAATGGGAGAAGTGAATCCACCGGATTGAGCCAGCAATTATGTGCGAACAGAAGGGTTCGTTCGTGTCGGGTGCCATGTGCGTAGCAGGCCATGCGTGTAGCGTGTGTCGTGTGTGGTGGGTACGCACCGATGTTGCGCGGGACCATCTTGTTAACGGCCGAATTGCGGGCTACGTCGCGCCCGAGGCCCATGAGAAAGAGGAAGAGGTCTTTCTGCAGGGGCGGCAGGCTATCGGGAAAGCCTCTGATCTCCTCGAGCAGCACCGCGCGATCGTCCCTTATACGACGTAAAGCAAAGCAAAGCAAAGAAGAACACATGAGCTAAGCGTCAAGTGGCACTGCCCTGGGATCACAAAATGAATGTCTGTGCTTGCTTTGCTTTGCTTGTGCAAGGGGGGGGGTCACATACGCGGCGGCGAGGCGACCAGACAGGTCCGCGACGCACGCGGCACTGCCGGCCAGCAGACGCACCGGCAGTTCCCGGTACCAGCGCTAGATTACACAACCCCGGGTCAGGAAAGCGAAAGCGAAAGAGATAGCGAAAAGCGAAAGAGATGGAGGGACACCTTGATGAGGGAAGACACGGCGTGCACGTCGTTGGGGAACACGTCGAAGCTGAAGTTGCCCTGCTTGTCCACGTTCCTCGGTTTGTTGAGGCTGGCCTGCATCTTCTGACACTCCGTCTCCGAGCCGGCGATGCGGAAGATGCCCTCCTCCATGTGTCCGTTCATGGCGTAGAAGAGCCGCCGCAGGGCCACCAGACCCCTGGGCACCGTCAGACCTGAATGCCCAACCAATGGCATCCGACGCTCGCAGCCGTTAGTAGCTGTTGCATGCTCAACATTCCTCGCCGTGCGGGAGGGGTGGGCGCACCCGTGGCGTCGTCGCGCTCCAGGGGAAGGGTGGCAGGGTCCACCCCGAACGGCAGAAGCGGCGCAGTCGCCGGGGCCGCGAGGGACGCCAGCGCAGAGGCGAATCCGCCGAAAGTGCACATCGAAGCCGACGTCGACGTGGAGACAGCGGAAGATGCGGCGGTGGTGGCAGTAGCGGAGGCAGCGGCAGCGGCGATGGCGGCGACGAGGGGAGACTGGGGGGTCTCGATGATGATGGCGCTCGTGGAGATGCAGTAGAGCCCGCAGAAGGCGAACGGATGGGCGGGGTTGACCTTGGTGCCGTGGTGCGGCACCGCCAGGAAGGAGTCAATCGCTACAGGGACGCAACACACGACACACGACACACGCACAACCAAGCGGGAGTGAATATTCAGCAGAAGCAAGAGCGTGGCGTGGCGGGGTAGAGGGGCACGTTACAGATTCCCTCGCCTATCTCTAGCGGCGCCATGGTCCATATGCTGACGTCATTGACCGATCCTGCAACAGTGCCACCGCAATGCAATGTTATAAAGTAATAGAAATATATAAAAAAAGTAATAAATTATGGAGGCCGCATACCGGAGCCGGCGTCCTTCCACAGAGGCCCGGTCGGATCTTCGCTCACGACCCCGGCGGGTGTGCAGAGGCTACTGTGCACGCACATGACCTCGTTGAGCCCCGGCTTCTCGTACCCCACGACCGCCACGCACCCCAACGCGCAGTAGCCCTCTGGCGCCACCGGAACCTGCAGACACCGCGCCGCACACGATCGAGGTTCATACAACTACGTGCGCAGGTCGTGCGCGAGTCCGGAAAGGAACGCATGCGGTGGTACTGTGTGTGTGCGTGTGCGTGTGCATCGCGGACCCAGAGAGAGCAATTGCCGTAGCGTCCTCCCGAGCGCTTGTCGGTCCACACGCACGTGTAGTCCACGGGCGGGCGCAACACGGGTGACGACCCGTCGGCTACGCTGCCGTGGGCCGCTACTACCAGACAGCGGGCCATCTGAGCGGGCTCCTTCTCGTGCGTGCTGTTCGCGTACGGTGGTCAAAAGGTCACATGACACACGCGCATGCGCATGCGCACATAGACACGGACATCGTCAGAGCTCTCTCTTGGCACTCAAAGAAAGAAGATGCACCGCGATGGGCGGGGAACCGTTGGGCAAGGTCGGACACGCGGTGGAAGCCGCGCGGAGGCACTGGCCTCCAGAACGACACGTGGTGTGGCTTGCTGCCCGTCTTCCTTTTACAGGGGCAGCATTTAAATTAAAATGGTGAGAAAACAACACTTGAGCTCACTCCCACCAGGCGACACACGGGAAGGGTTGTCGCACCGGTCGTCCCACACCTTGTGGTATGCGGCGGGCCGCACCCCCACCAGCTTAGCCGCCACTCCCTCCATGTCGACTGTCGGGGTGCCTCTGGAATATAATATATTTGATTGGTAAGGATTTCTTCCGCAATTTCTCTTTTCAAGGAGAATCGGACTACGTGAGTGGCCGGCCTTGCCTTCGATGAAACAGGGTGGAGGTGGGCTTCCTTGAAGTTGACCACCTCAAATATTCGCTGTGTCTCCAGTGGAGTCATTTCAACCAACAACCAGCACTCAACCAGCCAAGTGCCCTAACACCTCCCGGAACCAGAAGAAGAATGTCGATCGTGTCCGGAACCGGAGCTGTCCATCTCACTGACGACGTGCGCTCGGCTGTCGTCGCCGTCAGCAAGCGCTACCACTTCACCACCACCACCTCCGCCAGCGACAACTCGCCGCTCTTCGTGCCCTTCTGCACCCTCAAGTTCGTCGACGGCAAGCAGTCCTGCCTCACCATCGACACCGTCTCCGCCACCACGCCAGCCTCTTCTTCATCATCGGACTCCGGCAGCGAGATGGCGGCGGCGACGTGGGAGAGCCTGGTGGCGAGCCTGCCGCGCGACCAGTGCCGCATGGCCGTGGCGCAGATGCCGTGGCGAGCCCACGCCGATGGCGTCGTGCGGTCGCGCCTGGTGTTCATCCTGTGGGCGCCCGAGGCCACGTCGACCAAGGAGCGCATGGTGGCGAGCATGTTCGCCAAGGGCGCCAAGGGCCTCATCGACCAGTGGGGCGCCGGCATGAGCCTGCCCATCCAGGCCGCCGGCGTCGATGACCTCGCCCTCGAGGACGTCGAGGACAAGATCCGGGCCAAGGCCACCGTCAAGTAGAAGGACAACAGTACACCGAGATGAACAAGATGTGCGAACAGGCCCTGTAAATAGAAGGCGTTAAAAAAGAAGTTTTATGATTCCAAACAGCTCCGACTGGCCGAGGAAAACAACTAAAGAAATGAACAAGGAAAAACAACAGTTGCGCTAGATGCAGCGACGTTGGGTTGGAGTAGCGTGGACGAGACAGGGCTTTGCTGTTTCCTGTCCGCAAATGCTGGTGATGCCCCGGCAGCGTCTCCACTGGGGCGCTCGCACGTGGCTGACAACTACCACCCACGAAGATTCCGTGCAACTGGGGGCAACCTTGCAGTCTCTTATGTGCACCGAGAAGTTCGCTCGCCTTCTAGCTCACCACACAACGGGCTCCGATGTGCTGTGCCTTACCGGGTACGTCCTTGTCTGTTTTTATTATTTTATTTATGGAATTGTTTATTTTCTTCGTGGTGTCCATAGGGAAATGGGGACGGGCAAGACGGCCTTTACTCGGTGCTTCGTTCGAAGCTTCTTCGATGACCCGACCATGCAGGTTACGTCGCCCACCTATCTGCTCGATCTGCACTACGCGGCACCCTCCCGACCCGACATCACGTGATACCCCCCCCCCAACAATCGCCCATGACGCATCAGTAATGGTGCCTGGTGCTGTGACTGACCGCGTGGCGCGTGGGGTGGGTTTAGGGTTCGGCACCTGGACCTCTTTCGGTGCACGGGTCCTGATGACTTGCGGGCACTGGGACTCGTCGCACCAGCCACGTCCGCCTCCCGGCCACCAAGGATCAGCCTGCGTACGTACAACCCGATGATCCAGCTGGCTGTGCTCGCCCAGGAGAGAGGAACTCTTTGGATCGTCGTGGTGATGATGGCGGTGGCTCTACTTGCGTTGTGGCTTGTTTAGCCAGGAGTGAGATTGCCCTGATCGAGTGGCCGCAGCGTGTGGGAATGGACTTCATGCCACGAGACCGGTTGGATCTCCACTTCGAGCTCCTTGACAAGGAAGATGGCGAACCCAACCCGCACAAAAGCTACAAGCGAACAGAGGCCAACAACAACAACCGCGGGGAAGGCAATGGTGATGAAGATGAGGACGAGGACGAAGATAGCGAACAACGACGAGTGAGGTGCGTTATGCGCTCTGCACGAAGCTTCGAACGACGCTGACACTCGTGCACTGTGGTTAGCCTTGTAGGGTATGGGCAATGGCGAGCACGGCTACTGCAGATCCAGGACGAGTGGACGCAAGAGCAAGCTGCCCATCACTAACCGAAAGAAGTACGAAAACGTGCGTGCGTGTTTAGAATTTTTTCGATTAGAATGCGAAACATATCCTACATTTTTCTCATTGTTGATGCCGCCGAAATCGGAGAATGGTACCAGGAAAAAGTCGCACCCTTTCGAGCTTTTTCAATCAAATCACACGCAAGAAGAAGAGAAGCTTGTTCCTGTCCGCCAAACCCTGAGGTCCTCGTCCAGTTCCCAGTCCTTTCAATTTTCAACCCAAGTGAGAGGAGTAGGGCAGCACCACAGCCGGAAATCCTCTTCAGATTAGATTGCGAGTAGGGTGAGTACTGCCAGCACCCAGTAGTACTCGGCCAGCAATACTACTTTCAATCAATCGAACGATTTTCAGACAAACAAGCAATTGCTTGCCACCATCATCCACACAACTCGCGCTTTTGCCAGCGAAGATGATGATGAGCTTGGAAGGGCTGTCGCTGCAGGGTGTGCTGGGCCAAGGCACTTTCGGAGAGGTGAGGGAGGCCGTGCACCGCGCCACGGGTCGCAAGCTGGCCGTCAAGATCATCGAAAAGGCCCGGCTCAATCGCAAGAGGCGGGACAGGATCCAGCAGGAGGTCGACCACCTCACCCGCCTGGCCGACCACGACGGCATCTGCCGGCTCTACCAGGCCGCGCAGGACGATCGCTGCGTGTACCTCCTCCTGGAGCACATGAACGGAGGCGACCTGTTCGACTTCGTCCAGCGGCGCGGCGGTCCGCTCGACGAGCGCCGCGAGGTGCGCCCGCTCTTCCGCCAGCTCTGCGAGGCCGTGCGCCACTGCCACGCCCGGGGCGTCGTCCACTCGGACATTAAGCTGGAGAACCTCATGCTCACCATCCCGCCGTCAGCGATGCCGCATCACCACCACCACCACGACGCCGCGGGCGACGACGAAGAAGACGACAACGGCCGTTGTGAGATGGACGACAGCCGAGGAGAGGAGACCGACGACGAAGACGAAGACGAACCCACGACGACGACGAGCACGACGACGCGCCGACGGGATTCTACGAAGCGGCGGCCATCGCAGGAGCAGGAAGCAGAAGAAGCAGAAGAAGGAGGAGGAGGAGAACTGTTGCCGGCGGGGGCGCGGGTGAAGCTGATCGACTTTGGGCTGGCGTGCCGGGTGGAGCGGCCCGGGCAGCTGCTGGCGACGTTCAGCGGGACGGAGCAGTACGCGGCGCCGGAGATGCTGGAGGGCCGCGCCTACGACGGGTTCAAGACCGATGCCTACGCGCTGGGCGTGGTGCTCTACTTGCTCCTCACGGGCGCCTACCCGTTCAGCCCGGACGACGTCGAGGCCCAGTTCGACGAGCAGACCTCGCCCGGCTTCCTCGCCTCGCTGCCCTTCCCGCCGCACGTGTCTGCCGACGCGCGCGACCTCGTCTGGTCGCTCCTGCGGCCCGACCCGCGCAAGCGACTCTCCCTCGACGGCGCCCTCCTCCACCCGTTCCTCCACCTCGTGCCCGAGGGCGCACACGCACACACGCAAGCGACGAGCCGAAGCACCACCACCACCACCACAGCCGACGCCGAGAGCGACACAACGGGGGACAGCGAAAGGGAGGAGGAGGAACGCGAAGACGACGACGACGACGACGATGTGCACCGCGAGGAGCTGCAGGCGGCCGCTGTCCTCGCCTGCCTCGACAGCGACGACATGAGCCTCGGCTACTGAGAAGCGAAGGCGGAGAGTGAGGGAGAAAAAGCAAAAGCAGGACCAGAGGGTGCCCTCGCGTGTACATAGTAACTAATTTTGATTGTTAAAACATTGAAGTGTGTTTTCTCCAAACAAAACAACGTCAACAAGATCTTGTCTTGACGCGCAATGCCCACCCCCCTTCTTGGCCTCAAACATTGGCTTCTAGTTCTACTGGTGGTGCGCGTTGCGTTCCTCGTGGAGGAGGGCGGCGAATCGGCGGAGGGCTTCGTCCATGTCGTCGGGGGAGGCGGTGGAGAAGGAGGCCCGCACGAACGATGATTCCTCGCCGTTGGGCGTGAACGCCACGCCCGGCACGAGCAGCACCTTCTGGGCCAGGGCTCGCTCCTTGATCATCTTCTCCGTCGACCGTACCCCCAGCGCCTTGAACCACACGAACATGCCTTGTGTCCATACAGGGACATGTGTGCGTGCGTGTATGTGGCGCGTGGGAATTGTGGGGATCGATGCATGTAAGCCATCGCGCAGTTTGTTTAGCGGCAATGGTGCCGGGGAGAGGCGCACCGGCGGACGGCGGATGCCACTCGGCGAGGCCGGTGAGGTGCTTCTCGGCGAGCTTGCAGAACAGGTCCCTCCGTTGGCGGTACCCCTCCTGCAAAGAGAGAGGGGCGGGGTGAGTCGGGCTGCGTATAGTCGTCGTCGTCCAATACACGTAGCATTATTATTTATTTATTTATATTTATTTATGTATTATTACCTGGACCATGGCGATGTGGCGCTTGAAGCCCTCCTCGCCCCAGTTCTTGAGCAGCGTGAGGAGCACCACCTGGCTCAGTCCGCTGACATGCAGCGTCGAGGCCTGGAGAGATGAAGGTGGCTTGGTTGACCACACACACACACACACACAACACAGAGAGAGAGAGAGAGAGGAAGAGAGGGAAAGGGGAGGGGCGCACCTGCTGGTGGAGCTGAATCCGCTCGATGAGCGGAGCGGGGCCGGTGGCCCACCCGATCCTGAAACCTGCAGCGAAATTGCCATGAGGACGTCGGTGTGCGGTGGTGCGGTGGTGCGGTGGTGCGTGTGCGTGTGCGGTGGTGCGTGTGTCCGACAGTGGGAACAATCAACGCACCCGAGGAGATGATCTTGGAGAAGGAGTCGAAGCGCACCACGCGCCCATCCACGTCCATCGAGAGGAACGACTTCAACGGCTCATCGTCCTGCGCGGTTCACCCCCCCCCCGACCCATCGTCAACCGCCGCCGCCAGCAGCCACCATGGCCCAAACACAACCAGCGAGAGCGAGAGAGAGAGAGAGAGGTGAAGAGAAAGAGAGCGGCAGCTGTAGTAGTAGATAGGTAAGTAAGGAAGTGGGGACCTGTTGCTTGTCGAGCTGGAGGTGGAAGTAGGGGTCGTCCTCGAGGATGATGAGGTTGTGCTGCTGCGCGATGCCGTAGATCTCCCGACGCCTCTCCTCGGGCAGTGTGGCCCCCGACGGGTTCTGTCCCGTGGGGATCACGTACAGCACCTACACGCACACCAACGACACCCACGACACGACACGATCAATGACACGCACGCACACGCACACGCACACGCACACGCACACGCACACGCACACGCACAAGCGCACCTTGGGCTTGGGGCGGTCGACGGGCCACGAGTCGAGGAGCGAGCGGAGGTGGGTAGGCGAGAGGCCCGAGTGGTCGGTCTCCACACCCACCAGCCGGCACCCGAGCGGCCGCAGCCCCGCCAGCGACCCACTGCGCCGCCGCGGCGGTGAGTGGATGGCGGTTAGTGGTGGGTGGTGGTTGGCATTGCATTGCATTGCATTGATCGGAAGCTTCAGGGAAAAGGGCAGCGGGCGGGGCACCTGTAGGTGGGGTTCTCGACGAGGACGTAGTCGTCGGGGTCGATGAGCATCTCGAAGGCCTTGGCGTTGGCGTCCGACGACCCGTTCGTCACGCACACGTGCCAGTCCTTCCTCGAACTACGCGCATGTGGCGAAGAGGAAGAAGAACGAAAGGAAGAATGAATGAAAGAACGAATAATGAGGAGGAATGGCCGTCATCTTCATGCTGCTGGCTGCTGCTGCTGCTGCTGCTGCTCACATCACAACGTTGTGGGTGGTTTGGCTCGTGGTCAACACGTACGCGTAGGGTGGGTGGTGCTCGCGCGTCTGGTAGTCTTTGAGCCACTCCACGAACTCCGTGACACCGTACTGTGGGGGGAGAAGGGGGGAGAGGGGGGGGGGGTGGAAGCACTTAGCAGGCGAAACAGTCGTGGTAGGCCACCACGAGGTATCAGGCCAGGCCACAGGACAAGGAAGTACCGAGGAGGAGTACTGGAGGGCGGCGTTCATGTCGACGCCCTGGATGGGGAGGGTGGTGCCGTCCGTCAGGTGCACGTCCACCCCCTTGATGGGGAAGAACGACGTGTTGGGCATGCCACCACCCAGCGAGATCTGCACCACGCCGTAGTTAGAGTTAAATAGTTTTATTTTTTTATGTGCCAAATCGAAATGGGCCGATGGTTTGAGTGTGTAGTGCTGTGGGGGGGGTACCATGCCGGGCAGCTCAAGGAGGGGCTGGAGGGAGCGGATGGGGGAGGGCTGACGTCGCTTGGACGTCACGCTCAAGAACGGCTCATAGTCCGTGATGCGGGAGGCTCCGCTCGATGCCAACGCTCGCTGCATGGAGAGTGAAGAAGACGATAGCGCCAAGACTCGGGTGGACGACGTCAGCGGCGAGACGACGAAGAACGAGGGACGAGACGCAGCACAACCCACACGCCTCATAATAACAAATTTTAATCAATGTTGTTCTAATATTTCTCTCTATTTCACGGAGTGGAATGGTGAGCGGAGACTTCCGGCTCTTGTTTGCGTTCACTGGGGGGAGCACCAAGTGGCGCAAACAAAAGCAGAGGGAACGTTGTGCAAGTGCAGAGGGTACCAGTTTGGTTTGTTTTTTGTTGATGGGAAAAAAAGAGGAGATGTGGTGGTTCACCAGCACGGTCCCCCAACCCGGGTCCTACACCGTGTGGGATCGTTTCCTAAAGGAACCACAAGCATTGGTATGTGCGCAGACTGGGCGGTGGTGCCTCACACCTAAACCACCCCACTGGTAATGAGGAGTGGCCAGGGCCAAAGACACCACCGTGGCGTAAGAGCCCCGCAAACTTAGCTTTTTGATCGATTTGCCCTAGGGCTCTCCCCGCCCACTTCTACTCTGCGCACACAGCGCCCATTATGGGATGCACCAGCCGACCTCCGAGCCCGGAAAATACCACGACCCACGGAGTTGGGCCAGCCAGCCTCCTCCTTCCGTTCCCACAACAAAGCCAAGGCTTGCAGAAGATGAAGCGTGAAGGCGATCAGAGACAGTGATCAGGGGCAGGGCAGTGACTGTTTTGGGCGGTTGAGGTGGCATTTTTGTGGACGCGGTGGGGTTCTGTTTTCGCGGGCATGCCGGCTGACTTTCGCCCTGGCGTAGGTGAGGCCCATAAAATCGATCTTGGAGGTTGCAGCAGAGGCCTCCGTTTGGCCCATTGTTATAATCTTTTATCATCTTCCTACACGACTCCTCGTTTGCCTGCATCCGCAAAAAGATGCTGATTCACCCCAAGCACCAGGAGGGCGCTACACGCCAGGTGAAGGATAGCGCGAACGACAGCAAGCTCGGTATGAAGGCCCAACAACAACAACATGCAGCCGTGCAAGACCCCGAGGCCCGTGCCAAGCTGCGCCGTGTGGTGGCGGGCGTGCTGACCGGGGTAACCGAGCGCTTCCTGTCCCACCCCGTCGAGACGTGCAAGGTGGTCCTACAAAACACACCAGCCTCCGCCTCAGCCGTGCAGGTCATCTCCTCGCGATGGCGCGACAAGGGCCTCGCCTCGTTCTACCGCGGTACGACAACCAACTGCTACTACTCTCGCCTTTGCAGGGTGTTGCCTTCCTCCTCTTCCCTCTATTTCTGCCTCGCTCTCGAGCCTTACCCCCATTACCCCTTCTTCATCTTCTTCTCCATGGCTCCTGACACT
>NW_004457618.1:492781-539114 GCF_000313135.1 Acanthamoeba castellanii str. Neff | reverse complement strand
TCACGTACAGCACCTACACGCAGACCAACGACACCCACGACACGACACGATCAATGACACGCACGCACACGCACACGCACGCACGCACACGCACACGCACGCACGCACGCACAAGCGCACCTTGGGCTTGGGGCGGTCGACGGGCCACGAGTCGAGGAGCGAGCGGAGGTGGGTAGGCGAGAGGCCCGAGTGGTCGGTCTCCACACCCACCAGCCGGCACCCGAGCGGCCGCAGCCCCGCCAGCGACCCACTGCGCCGCCGCGGCGGTGAGTGGATGGCGGTTAGTGGTGGGTGGTGGTTGGCATTGCATTGCATTGATCGGAAGCTTCAGGGAAAAGGGCAGCGGGCGGGGCACCTGTAGGTGGGGTTCTCGACGAGGACGTAGTCGTCGGGGTCGATGAGCATCTCGAAGGCCTTGGCGTTGGCGTCCGACGACCCGTTCGTCACGCACACGTGCCAGTCCTTCCTCGAACTACGCGCATGTGGCGAAGAGGAAGAAGAACGAAAGGAAGAATGAATGAATGAAAGAACGAATAATGAGGAGGAACGGCCGTCATCTTCATGCTGCTGGCTGCTGCTGGCTGCTGCTGCTCATATCTCAACGTTGTGGGTGGTTTGGCTGGTGGTCAACACGTACGCGTAGGGCGGGTGGTGCTCGCGCGTCTGGTAGTCTTTGAGCCACTCCACGAACTCCGTGACACCGTACTGTGGGGGAGAAGGGGGTGGTGGAAGCACTTAGCAGGCGAAACAGTCGTGGTAGGCCCCCACGAGGTATCAGGCCAGGCCACTGGACAAGGAAGTACCGAGGAGGAGTACTGGAGGGCGGCGTTCATGTCGGCGCCCTGGATGGGGAGGGTGGTGCCGTCCGTCAGGTGCACGTCCACCCCCTTGATGGGGAAGAACGACGTGTTGGGCATGCCACCACCCAGCGAGATCTGCACCACGCCGTAGCTAGAGTTAAATAGTTTTATTTTTATTTTTTTTTATGTGCCAAATCGAAATGGGCCGATGGTTTGAGTGTGTAGTGCTGTGGGGGGGGGTACCATGCCGGGCAGCTCAAGGAGGGGCTGGAGGGAGCGGATGGGGGAGGGCTGACGTCGCTTGGACGTCACGCTCAAGAACGGCTCGTAGTCCGTGATGCGGGAGGCTCCGCTCGATGCCAACGCTCGCTGCATGGAGAGTGAAGAAGACGACGATAGCGCCAAGACTCGGGTGGACGATGTCAGCGGCGAGACGATGAAGAACGAGGGACGAGACGCAGCACAACCCACACGCCTCATACTAACAATTTTTTGTTTTTAGTGTATTTTTGTTCATTTATTTGTGATTATTTGCCCGGTAGGGGAACGGAGCGGAATTATGATTTGAGCATGCGAGAACTGCATTTACCTGGCGCAGTTCACCACCGATCTAGGGACCTCTCTCCTCAGAGAAGAAAGAGCCAGCACAAGCAATGCTACAGAGAACCGCACGTACCTGTCCGCCATGTCCATGCCTATGCTCCCGGCGGTCGAGCATCCCGGTGAGAGGTCTCTCGAAGAAGAGCTCGATATCCAAGAGCAGATACGGGAAAGGGTGAACGAAGAGGAATTACGAAATGGAAAGTGTGAATCTTCATTAGAAGTAAGGAAGAATAAGGACAATAAACAAACAAATAGCAACAATTCGCTTGCGTATGTTCATGACTGGCTTTGGTGCAAGGCTGCTGATCTAGGACGAAGGGGTGGGCACAACGATAGGGAACGAGTAATCGATCTTCTCCGGGCAGAAGCATTGACCTGTGATGTGAAGGGTGAGTTTGGCAGAGGGCAATCCATGTTCCCAGCAGGACCTACCCTTGCGCACATGGGTGAAGCTCCAAGGGGCGGAAAGGAAGCCTATATCATCATTTGTAGAGCCATTGAAGAAGCGGCCATTGTCTTCAATCATGCCGAACCAGTTGCCAGAATCAGAGGTGCTATCCAGGTACAACTCAGTATACGTCCCTGCTGCAAAGTACTCGGATCTCCAGCCCCTGATAAATCCTGGCCATATTCAGATTAAGCATTAGGGCCCTTCCACCTTCCTTGATAAGCGGATTTCACGTACCGTGGACGATTGTCGGTTCGCCTTCAAACACTGCTCCCTTTCCGTAGACGCCTTTGAGGAAGCCATTTGTGTACTCACACAGCTTCAACTCTGAGCCGTAGTAGGACTCAGTAAAGACACCGTGCAGAGGCACCTCAAAGAAAGAGCCCAGCTCGGGAGAGCACTGGTGGTGGTCGTGGCTGCTTCCCCACTCCTCGTCGTCCGCTCTGCAGCAAGCTGCAAGCAACAAGAAGGCCAAGAGCAGATACAGCTTCTTCATTATAGTCTGGTTGTGTCGATGAGCAGCTGAAGGATGTCTTGGAGTTGAACAACTTGGTAATTTTTTTTCAATAAATAAAGAGAGCGAGTCCTCCGAAAATCTTGATTGGTGACTCATCATTAACAGTTCTGCATATTGTTGCAAGAGAACTTTGCTGGGGGCACCACTCACAGACTACAACACCAAGGAAAGAAAGAAAGAAAGAAAGAAGGTGCCTGATACCAGGCTGGCCTGTCCAACACAAAGTGGGGAACCTCCACAAGGAGCTGTGCACTCAACTTGTCCAACACGATGAATATACACATTTGACACTCTCAAAAGCTCAGTGACAGTGTGTTCCATTGTTTATTGGTTGTTTCTTCATTTCAGCTCAAGAGAGAACAACAACCATTGGCTCAAACTGTGTTTTTTTTATCCCTGGTACCGACGCTGAAAGCACTCACAATCCTGCAGCCCTGTTAAAAAATGACCCGGCTCTCGAAGTGCTGACAAAACAGTCTCTTCTTTCGTTTATCGCTGGTGTGTGAGCAAACAAGGGCAGAGGGAAGGTTTTTTGTTTTTGTTGATGGGGGAAAAAAAGAGGAGATGTGGTGGTTCACCAGCACGGTCCCCCAACCCGGGTCCTACACCGTGTGGGATCGTTTCCTAAAGGAACCACAAGCATTGGTATGTGCGTAGACTGGGCGGTGGTGCCTCACACCTAAACCACCCCACTGGTAATGAGGAGTGGCCAGGGCCAAAGACACCACCGTGGCGTAAGAGCCCCGCAAACTTAGCTTTTTGATCGATTTGCCCTCGTGCACTCCCCGCCCACTTCTACTCTGCGCACGCAGCGCCCATTATGGGATGCACCAGCGAGCCCGGAAAATACCACGACCCCACGGAGTTGGGCCAGCTCCTCCTTCCGTTTCCCACAAAGGCTTCAAGAAGATGAAGCGTGAAGGCGATCAGAGACAGTGATGAGGGGGTAGTGACTGTTTTGGGCGGTTGAGGTGGCATTTTTGTGGACGCGGTGGGGTGCTGTTTTCGCGGGCATGCCGGCTGACTTTCGCCCGGCGTAGGTGAGGCCCATAAAATCGATCTTGGAGGTTGCAGCAGAGGCCTCCGTTGCCCATTCGTTTGGCCCATTGTTATAATCTTTTATCATCTTCCTACACGACTCCTCATTTGCCTGCATCCAAAAAGATGCTGATTCACCCCAAGCACCAGGAGGGCGCTACACGCCAGGTGAAGGATAGCGCGAACGACAGCAAGCCCGGTGTGAAGGCCCAACAACAACAACAACATGCAGCCGTGCAAGACCCCGAGGCCCGTGCCAAGCTGCGCCGCGTGGTGGCGGGCGTGCTGACTGGGGTAACCGAGCGCTTCCTGTCCCACCCCGTCGAGACGTGCAAGGTGGTCCTACAAAACACACCAGCCTCCGCCTCAGCCGTGCAGGTCATCTCCTCGCGATGGCGCGACAAGGGCCTCGCCTCGTTCTACCGCGGTACGACAACCAACTGCTACTACTCTCGCCTTTGCAGGGTGTTGCCTTCTCCTCTTCCCTCTATTTCTGCCTCGCTCTCGAGCCTTACCCCCATTACCCCTTCTTCATCTTCTTCTCCATGGCTCCTGACACTCCACGACCAGGCATTGTGCCGAGCACCCTGGGCCGAGGCCTCCAGACTTCGCTTCGCTTCCACGTTACCGGTGCGTGCACCGCTTCTCTGCTCTCTTCTACCACCAATGCTGCTTGGTGGGCTGACATCGTCGTAATGACCTTCATCATGTGGTGATCGATCCCTGCAGAGACGGTGACGCAAATGACGGGTCCGGGTACATGGGGCAAGTACCTGGGCGGCCTCGTCGCGGGCGTGATCGACACCTTCGTGATGGCGCCCATCGAAAGCACCAAGACCCGAACACAAGCCAGGGTATATCATATCCCCCCCCCCCAAAGGCCTGCTCGCTCGCTCGCTACTTGCAGTAGTCGTAGTAGTAGTAGTGGTCGTCGCTCAAAAGCCGCTTTCGCAGGGAGTGCCGTGGCTGACCACCTTCCGAGACACGTGGCGCAACGACGGATTTCTGGGATTCTACAGGTGCGTAGCGCCCAACCCACAGCGTTATGCCACTCGCAGGCCACTTGGCGCGAGCCTCATCACTCACACACCATTCTCGCTCTTCTTCGGGGTGGTGGCCATCAGGGGCAACTCGGCGACGCTCCTTCGGCAAACCGGCAATCTGGGCCTTCGCTTCGGCATCTTCTTCCACATCGAGAGCGTGCTCCAGAGGTGAACTACCGGCTCCTTCTCTCTCTCTCTCTCTCTCCATCATCACCTCTTCTCTCTGGCCGACGACTCATTGCTCTGCCGCACAAATGCAGCCATTTCGCGTCGACTTCCGACGCTCGGCCGCCCACGTGGATCCCGTTGGCTGCTGGAGCGACGGCGGGCGCCATCTCGGCCTACATGACCAACCCGTTGGACCTGATCAAGACCCAGGTGCAGGCCTACTCGGGCGCTGATCCCAACAAGCGAAAGCTGCGGGTGATGGAGGCCATCCGCAAGATCAACGCCCAGGACCAGGGACTGTGGCGCAAGTGGTTCCGGTACTGTCAGTCTCAATCGCCTCTTGCACCAGTTCCCACACACTCACCGGGGTTCGCTCACGCGCGCGTGTGTCATCGGATCGGATTGGACAGAGGCGCGTGGCCGCGGGTGGCACAGCAAACCCCGTCGGTGGCGGTCCAGTTCTTCCTCTACCGAGTCTACGAGCAGATGCTCGCCCGCGTCTACCCCGATGCACACCACGCTGCTTCGTCGTCTTCGTCGTGACCAACCCCCCCCCCCAATGTACAGCGCACACGGACACACCTCATGGATATGGTAGTACAGAATAATAATTAATAATTAATAATAATTAATAATAATTAGAGTCATTGTCAAGCGAATACGCCTGTCCGTGTGGAGGAGGAGACCCAGCGGTAGTGGCAATTCAATCCTTGGTGACTGCCTCTCTCTCTCTCTCTCTTATGCCGACCCGGTGGCCGTGGCCAAGAGGCGCTGGTACACCTCGTCGACCTCCTTTGCCTGATGATGATGATGACGATGAGGATGGAGATAGTGGTGAGACGATGATGATGACGATGGAAACCTCGCGGAGAGCAACGGAAGAGGTGCAAAGAGAGCGCGTACCCAGGGCGATTGGAAGGTGTAGACCTCGGGCTTGAAGAGATCGCCGACGACGATGACCCACCCGTCGGCCATCCGCGTGAACGAGGAGATGGAGCTGTACTCCCACTCCTCCAGCAGCGTCGTACCGTCGAGTTCGTAGACTCTCACATGCGACGGGCCAAAGATGATCAGCGCCTTTGACGGCAACTTGAGGCCCTTGGTCTGCAATGCATCACATTGATGTGTGTCGTGTGCGGTGCGCGTGTGCGGTCAGGCATTGCGAGTAAAACACACGCAGTGCTCGTGTGCATCAAATATTTAACTATTGTGGGCGGCGGGGGAGTACGAGGGTGGGGAAGGCAACGGCGCCGTAGAGGTTGGAGGCGGCGTAGGCGCGGATGAATTCATTCTCGGCAGCCGCGGGACTCAGACTGCCCACCTTGGCCAGGGACTGCTCCACCAGCTCCAGCCATTCGGCCGGCGTGTGCAGTGACACCATCTTAATCGGGATCGTGTCCACCACCGTTTTCCTGTCATCACACGACCAACGACACGACACACATGACACACACCGTCGCACGCACGCGAGGGGAGAAGAGTGAGTAAGCGCGTGTCTTTTGCGGCTTCCAAGTGCCGGGTGAGGAGGAGTTGATTACTGGGTGAGCCTGATGCCCTCCGGCATGAGCTTGGCCTGGTAGACGAGGGCGGCGAGCGAGGTGGCCCAGTTCTCCTCGATCGGGATGCGATCGTTGAGGAACGTGTTCATCATCTGCGCCCCCCGGGTCGCAATCAGTCAACAGCTCAAAACCGTGGTGTGTGTCGTGTGTGTGTCGTGTGCGTGTGTGTGTCGTGAGCACCTGCTGGAAGAGGTAGTGGTGGGCGATCTTGTCGTGGGCGAGCACTTCCGGGGAGAGGATCTCCTTCACGCCCCAGTAGGTCTTACGGAACAGGAACGCAAAGCTGGCCGGCTTCTCCTCGACCTCCTGCTTCACACCGCCGACCTCTTGTTCCGTCGGAGGGTCTCGAACACGGAGGGGCTCGAGGCTGTCATCACACGACACACGACACACACCGCACACCACCGCACTCAATTAGCCACGAAAGAGCAACGTCAACAAAAGACTCGAGTTGGGCGGGCTGGCGTTGTCGCGAACCGTTTCGGCGAACGCTGAAGGCGCCCGACGAATCGAGGCCCTCGTAGGAATCGGGCGCGAACGAGGGCGTGGATTGGGAGCTGCTGCTGCTGCTGCCGCCGTGGGCCGGGATGGCGATGGGCGGCACCGGGGCGGTACCCATCGACGAGGGCGGCGCCAACTCCTCCGCCGGCGCCGGCCTGCCAGGCGGAAACCCAGGATCGATCAATCAATGAATTATAAAAAAAGAAAAAAAAAGCAGTTTAGGTCGGTTGGCGGCGTACTCCGAAGGCTTGCGGCTTTTGCGGAGGGTGTTGGTCATGCGCTTCTTGAGGGACATGGTCGTCGGACGTTGGTACGGCTCCTGTCGTGTCGTGTCGTGTCGTTGGTCGTGTCGTGTCGTTGGTCGTGTCGAGGTGTAAGTTGGGCGAAGAGTGCCTGGGGAGGGGGGAGGTGCGGTACCGCAGCGGCGGCGTCAATGGTGGGCGTTCCTCGAGGCGATATGGGTCCGCTACTCCTCGGCGATTGGGTCCGGGGCGACGGGAGAACCGACTCCCTGGTGGTGGCGTGCGTGAATACAGACGCGCGACCCCGTGAGTTTGTTTCCATCACAGGTGACACGTCAAAGTGCGTGTGTGTGCGTGTGTGTGTGTTGTGTGTGGTGTGTTGTGTTGTGTTGTGTGCGTGCGTGCGTGTGTACCTGGAGCGGTAGAGGGCGGAGGAGGTGTTGTGCTCCCAGGCCACCATGACGTCGCACAGCTTGGTGTCGGAGCAAAGGGGCATAATTCCGCTCTCGCTCGACTCCCAAATACCCCAGCCTGATGGCGCAGTCGACACGACCGCACACGCACACGCACACGACAGGCCACGGGTGGTCACAACTTGGTGGTTCTTGCGGGATACTGTGCAGAGGCTCTGGTACCGGCAGCATAGGTCTGGGGGAGTGAGACGTCGTTGATGACGATCTTGACGACGTCGGCGGTGGTCAGCTGCGGGGTGATCGGAATGTGCTTGACCTGCGCGCGCACGTGCATCGCTCGCTTTCAGTGGACAAGCACGGAAGCCGAAACGAAACCGAAGCCGAAACCGAAACACAAAAGCAAAAGCAAAGCGGGGGC
The DNA here is from genome assembly GCF_000313135.1 of Acanthamoeba castellanii str. Neff. Lineage (NCBI taxonomy): Eukaryota > Discosea > Longamoebia > Acanthamoebidae > Acanthamoeba > Acanthamoeba castellanii. The sequence continues at coordinate 531,364 of NW_004457618.1, read as the reverse complement.
GAGGTACCTCGCCGTCGGGCAGTTCGATGCGGCAGGTGAGCGGGACGTTTTGGCGCACGGCTTCCAACTCGGCTTGCGAGGGTGGATACAGGCGGGGACCGCGCTCGAACGTCTTGTTGAGGGAGTCGAGGGCCAGCCTGGCTATGGCCGCGCTCTTCGCATCGACCGCCTGGGCCAACATCGCCTGCAACACACACACATGACACACACAAAACACACACACGGATGGGTAGTGTGAGCGCTCGGGAGTCTCCCGCGGGGTCCGTTGGGGGGAGGGCACCTCGAGCAGGAACTGCTGGAGGTAGCGGATGAAGGAGTTGGCGGGCGCGAAGATGCCGGTGGTGACCATCAGGAACCGGAAGCCCTCCACCTTGTTCTCCCTGTGTTGCAGACACCCACCCACCCACCCACCCACCCACAAACGCACACACGCACGCACGCACGCACTCACGCACGGAGGAGAGGACTCGCGTCGGAGGAATGTAGAGAATGAATGGGGCGGGGCGCGCGAGCATGAAGTGGTTGATGACGTACGGAGAGGGGTTGTTGGTGATCTGTTTGATGACCTGCGCGTAGATCTCATCCCGGAGCTCGGGGAACTGGATGCCGGCGGCCATGATGCTGCAGAAAAAAAAGCAAGATACGAGACGTCAGAAGAAGAGACCACAAGCAGTTCACGCACGCGTGAGCGAATGGCTGGCCCTTTTATAAAAGGGCAACGTGTCCTATTGGGCGGGGGTTGGGGGGGAGGCACGCACTCGCGCAGGAGTGTGGACTTGTCGATTCCGCCTTGCGGCAGATCGCCCATGTAGCGCATCACGTCTGCTCGCGCGCGGGAGGACCACATCGGTTAGTGTTGCGTGCGCGCGCGCGCGTGCGTGTGTGTGTGAAGTGTGTACTCTTGAAGATGGCCACGGCGACCATGTGCTGCCCCTCAGGCAAGTTGTGGAGCAGAGGCACTTGGATGGGGCTCTGATGGTGTGTACCGTGCGTGATGAGCGTGCGTGTGCGTGTGTGTGTGTGCGTGTGACACGTTAGTGGAGGAGGCCCTTGGAGCGTAACCAACCCATCGGGGATGAAATAAAAACAAGGGCCGGAACGTACGGGCGAGAATTGGAACGATGTAGCGCTCGGCCTCTTCAGCGTGGCCATCACGCCCTTGTTCGGTTTCTGCACATAATGAGGGTAGCGCACGACAACCACATCAGCCCATGTGCGCCACCGCCGCCGCAGCCGCTGCCACCGCCACCACCACCACCAAAAGAGGTTGCTGCTGCTGCAGCCCGCGTACCTTGGAGAGGTTGGAGTTAGCCCAGCGGCGGAGGGTATATTCGCCGCCAGCCTGAACCAGCGAGAACTTCCTGTTGGTGGCGAGCAGAACAACAACAATAACGAGAGAGACAGAGAGAGAGAGATAGAGAGAGAGAGAGAGAGAGCGCGCCAGAGTAAGCACAAAGTTGTGGGCGTGTTACTGACGGGCAAATAATAATAATAATAATAATAATAATAATAATAATAATTGGATTGGCTTGGCACTTGGGTCCGCACCTGCGCGAGTTTCCGGAGAGGGACGGGACGGAGGCCTGGGTGCTGACCTTGTCTTCGTCTTGCCTCGGGGCCGGCATGTCGCGGTCGTCAACGAGAATGCGGATGGCCGACATGGGGAACATGGCCTCGCTGTGTATGTGTGCGCACGCGCAACAACAAACTGTAAAAGATCGTCCTTTCGGCACTGTGCCGCGCGTGTCGTGTCGTGCATGTGCGCGCGCGTGTCTGTGCGTGGTTACCATCCGTTGCATTCACCATAGCACCAGCCGTCGGCGTAGCGCTCCTTCAGGTTGATGCGCTGGTTCTTCTTGAAGCTGAGCAGCAGTTGATCGTTCACCTGCATCACGATGCGGCAGAAAAGTGAGTAAGCACTACCACACGCTCCTACTCTCCATTCCCTGGATGTGCGCCCGCGTCAAAAGCGGACTCGCGGGCGAATCGCAACGAACCTCGTAATCAGTGATCGCGACGGCGATCGTGGAGGTCTCCTTGCGAGCGCGCACGTAGGTCCTGATGGCGTCGACCACATCTTCGGGCTGCAGCCCGACGAGATTAGTGCAAAAAAGAATCAAGAAAAGAAAGCACAGTTATCAGTCAGTCGTCCTTGGCCGTACGGACTTGTTTGAAAAGGGAGGGAGGTGGGCATTACCACGGGAGATCGGAAGACGATGTCCTTGTACGTCCTGCCGAGGTCGTAGACGGTGAGGAGCACATCGCCAGGGGACCAGCTCCACTCGACTATGTCCGTCAGCGGGAACTCGCACAATTGTTTCTGTTGTTTGTTTGTTTGTTTGTTTGTTTGTTTGTTTGTTTGTTTGTTTGTTTGTTTGTTTGTTTGTTTGTTTGTTTGTTTGTTTGTTTGTTTGTTTGTTTGTTTGTTTGTTTGTTTGTTTGTTTGTTTGTTTGTTTGTTTGTTTGTTTGTTTGTTTGTTTGTTTGTTTGTTTGTTTGTTGGGCTCTGTGTGTTGTGTTGTGAAGGTGGTACCCTGGTTTTGGGATCGTAGAGGACCAGCCGGGAGCGCGAGATCAGGAGATCGAGCTCAGCGGGCAGGTTGATGCCCAGGACCTGGGTGTCGGGTGGGCACTGGAGAATAAAGGAGAATAAGAAGAGAAAGAGAAGTGTATCTGCTGGCTGGGTCTGGAATGCAGGAATGGGAGGTGCGAACCTTGACGGAGAAGAAGGTGAAGCCGTAGAAGGGGAGGGAGATGGCCATATCCAGGTAGAGCTTCTTGCACGTGTCGGCCGATTTGCCTATCAGGGCCTGCTGCGCGGACCTGATCTGTTCGACCCAGACAGCCGAGCTCTGCACGTTGATTAAGTAGGATGGCAGGATCCGCGGGCTGATCGGCAACAACAACAACAACGCATAAGTCAGGCAACATCGCGTCTCGTGTCGTATCTTGTGTGTCGTGTGTGTGTCGTGTGTGTGTGTGTGTGTGTGTGTGTGTGTGTGTGTGTGTGTGTGTGTGTGTGTGTGTGTGTGTGTGTGTGTGTGTGTGTGTGTGTGTGTGTGTGTGTGTGTGTGTGTGTGTGTGTGTGTGTGTGGTGTGTGTGTGTGTGTAGTGTGTGTGGAGAAGAAGAGGGTACAAAAACTGGGAGATGTCCTTGAAGGGGTTGTAGTCACCGAGCTCGAACTGCAGTTGCGCGGCGGCGAAGTAGCAGGCCTCGTCCACGGTGACGGGCATGGTGCCGGTGATGATGTCGTGGTGGGCCTGGAAGCAGAGGAGGTTGGCCTCCACATCATCGACGATGTCGCGCTCGCCGTCGAGGAAGATGTGCTTCTTGAAGATGAACTGACTGGCCACCTCGATGCCCTTGTGCTTGAACATCGTCTTCTTGATCTCCTCGTATCTGGACAGCGTGTCTGTACGTGGGGTGCGCCATGTAGCGTGTAAGTCATCGTGGGCGATTGGGCAACAGTAGAACCCATATAGGAAGCAGTGGTGTACCGGCCAGTCGCTCCTCCTTGGGGAGGGTCTTGAGGAGTTGATCGTTGTAAACGATGAAGAGATCCCATCCGCGCGCATACCTGAGTCCCTTCTTCTGCATGAACTCGTATGTGGCCTCGGCAACTACGCAGTTGTGCCATCGGTGATCAGTTCGAGATCTATCTATCTATCTATCTATCTAATTTCGTGTGGGCTGCCGCGTACCGGTGGTGGCCGAGTCGAACTGGACGTCGCACGACTGGGAGTCCAGGGTCCAGAAGGGGACCACCAGCTTACGGAGGCTCTGTGTGGAACAGATTGGTTGTTCGCCTCATCAATAAATAGATAACGTTGTCGTGAGACCCGAGGGGCGGGGCGGAGCTGTACGGTGACTGCAATGACTTCCTCATCAGAGGGCGGCATCTGACGGATTCCGTTCTGATAGGTCCGTCGGAGACTGCGCATGCTGAAAGTCGCCAATCGGCCGATGTTGTCGTTCTGGAGCACCACCGGAGCAAGCCTGCGGCGAGGAGACACCCAGGTCAGGACACCCACAACCACCAAAAAGTAAAATGTACAAAATAAATAAGAGAAAACGGACCTCTTCTTGGGCTTGGCTGTGTCGACTTTCATACCGCCGGCCTGCTTGTCGTTGGCATGCTGGAGGAGGAAGGCAAAGAGGGTCTTCTTGAACTGGTCGGACGGCAGGAAGCAGCAGCAGCACGCCGCAATCATCTTCCAGATGCGGATCGCGGCCTCACTGCGCGTAGAACGAACCGTGTCGTGTGCCAAAAACAGACGGGAGAAGAAGGAGAAGTGTTAACGGCAGTAGATGTGGTTGTCCCAGCCGCGCAATTGCGAAATGAGGCCTGTGCTTGGCCTCACGGTTGCGCGCGAGTAGTGCACGTACATGGAGGGATTGTTCTCGGTCATGCGCATCAGCTGACAGAACAACTCATCCCGGAGGTTGGACAACGTCAAAGCCTGAAGCGCACATGGTTGTGTGGGTGATTGGTGGTGAGCTATATCTACACCGATACTCGAGCTCAAGCCAATCGGATGTGCGACTGGGGGAAAGAGAGAGAGAGAGAGGAAAAGTGGTACATGCCTTGCGAATGACGTAACCGCAGATGCTGGGCTCCTCGGTGCACATGTACGTCAGGATCTTCTTGGAGAGGTCCACCGCCTCCTTGGCCACCGGCGCGGCCTCTTTCGTCAAATTGGAGGACAGAGGTTTCTGTACGTTAAATAAATAAATAAATAAATAAATATGTATAAGAAAGGGTTGCAAGGTGTAACGCCGTACGTGAGCAACACAAGCGTAGTCGGGCGGGAGGGGGGATTGGGCAGGAGTGAGTATGTACAGCGCTGCAGGTGGTGAGGTCGGTGATGGTGTTGGTCTTCCGCTTGGTGAGAGTCTTCTTCTTGGGCGGCTCGAAGTGGGCCGATGCGTACTGGAACAGGCTGTACGAGGGGATCTCCTCCTCGGTCATCTGCAGCACCGGCAATTCCTTGAATCTGCTCTCACCCGGGACAAGTCAGACGGAGAAGTCCGTTGTCTTGTGGTGGGCGGTGGGTGGTGGGCGGTATGTACTCGAACTGCATGCCCAGTACTCCGTGCTTAGCGGCGCGGCGACCCAGTGTGGCCTGCTTGAGGCTCTCCGCTGCACCAGAGATCGTGTGAGTGAGATATCGGCATAATCCAATTTTATGTTCAACAATGGGAAAGTGAGTCATTACGTACAGGGGGAGGCGATGCGGAAAGAGGGGCCGCGTTTCCTGACGGCCTGCGCTCCGGTCGCCGTGCCGAACGAGGGCGCCCTTGAGCGGGCCTGAGAGAGTGTGCTGCTGCGCGAGCCTGCGCCAAAGCCAAATATTGTCAGCGGCCTGCGCCGTATCATCTTTCCGTTGCGCGAGATAGGTTTGCAGCGTACTGTTGTCGTCGAGCCCTCCCCTGATATTGTTCAGGTGCCCGGCCCCCTCCGTGCCGAATTCCTAGGAAACGAAGGCATCAATCACACGTCAGCACCGAATATAGAGGCCCACCATGTAACGTGTAGGATCGAGGTGGGTATGGTGTATGGCGCGTGTGTCGTGTGAAGCGAGGTATCGAACCTCTTCTTGCACGAGTGCGGCGATCTTCTGGCGCTCCTCCTCGTCCACGCATTCCCGGTGGAGCCTGCGACGTTCGGCAGCCTCGAGCTCGAGGCGCTCGGCCTCGGCCTCCTGCGCCTGTACCCGCTGCTCCTCCTGTTCGAGGCGGCGACGCTCCTCTTCGCTCTTGGCCATCTGGATGGCCAGCATGCGCTGCTTCTTGGCCTTCAGCTTCTTGAGCACTTTCTTGGCCTTCCAGCGGCGTGTAAATTTCTGTAACGACGCCACAACGAAATTGGTCAGCGCCAGGGAGAGAGAAGAACGAAGAACGAAAAGCGAAGAACAAAGAGCGAAGGAGAAGCAATGAAGATAGAATAATAAAGAAGAAGTGAGAGTAGACGGACCTGCAAGACAATGGCCGCGCGTTTCGTGCGCAGATATCGGGTGCGACGGACTCGCATCCTCTCGAGGGACTGGCAGAGGAGCGTAACGCGTCGCAGCTCGACGAACCTCTTGCGCCTCTGGTATCCACGCACGGCGGCCTGGAGTTTGACGGCCGACCTCCTCTGGGCCAGGAACCGGGTGCGGTACATGCGGCCGCGCCACCAGGTCTGAATGGACACAGCGTAGCTGCGCAAGGCCGTCGCCTTGGCTTCGTCGACAATCGCCAACTGGACACACACAACGTTGCAACCGGTTATTTCCCGGACCGCAGTGAATGCGGCCGCCAGTGAGGGGGAGGGGCACGTACGTGCTTCTCCTTGAGGAAGACCTTGGTCTTACCGACGGCTGCCTCGGGGAGGAACTTCTTGACAATTTGCACGCTCGCCTCCCTGCACATCGCGCGCGAATCGTTCGTTGGGCTAAAGTATGTCGTGTGCGTGCGTGCGTGCGTGCGTGTGTGCGTGCGTGCGTGCGTGCGTGGAGGCGGCGACGGATATGCGGTTACCTCCATTGGCTGGCGGGGAGCCTGGTCCCGGACAAGAGGCAGCTGTAGCGCTTGTAGAAGTCCTCGAAGAGATAGCGGATCGGGAAGCCAACCTGACGGATGCGAATCGTTTCCATCATGCCGGCGTAGCGGAGCTGGGCGGCGACCATGTCGCCATCAAAGGTGCGGGGCGCCTTGGCGGTGTTGGGCTTGATGCAACGGACGTAGTGCGGCTCCGTGTTCTTGAGCGTGGTCACGAGCTGGTCCAATTGCGCCTGTGCAGGGAGGCAATATCACGAGAGCGAGATGAGCGCTCATTGTCGAGTTGCGCACGTGAAGGAGATGAAGCGGGGCGGGGGGGTTACTTTGAAGTTACCGCCGACGGTGGCGATCACGCGCTTGGCCGGTCCACCGCGCGGGTCGGCGGGAGGCTGCACAGGGACCAGCATTAGGGCACGTTAAAACCAATCGACCAAGCAGGCATGCACTTCGATGACACGTGCCTCTCGGAACAGCTCCCGGACAAGCGACAGCTTGGTGGTGTGCACAGCCGCCAGCAGATCGTTATTGACCGTGTCGCGGTTCTTCTCCAAGAACCCCTTGAGCGTGTAGCACACCTGCGGTCATAGAAAAGACAGGTGAGAACCAAATTAATCGCAAAATGTATGTCTTGTTCAATAAAGCGAAGGCGCGGAAGGCGGTACTTCGCCGGCGTAGTGCTTGATGCCGAAGCTGTTGGGGGTCCTGCGGGTGTCCTCGAAGTGTTTGTGCTTTCTGTGGTTGGTCTGGATCTTGAGGAGGAGCGTCTGGTCGGTGGCCTTGGGAAAGCGCGTCTCCTCGTCCAAGAGCGACAGGATGCCGAGCGGTCTCTGTGTGCGCCAATGGGTCCAACATGGTTGAAAGTAACAGCAAACAATCAGGTCTTTGGTCCACACAAAAATGGTGGAAATATGTGAGTGCGCGTGTGTGTGCGGTGTGTACCGCTTCAATGAGATCGAGGCACTCCTGGTTGTCGTTGAAGGAGATGGCGGTCCAGTCGATTCCCTCTGCAGTGTACTCAGCCTGCTCCAGCTTGAAGATGTGCTCGTTGAAGAACTGCTGGAGCTTCTCGTTGGCAAAGTTGATACACATCTGCTCGAAGCTGTTCACCTGTAAGACCCAAAAAAGTGATTCGTCGTTAGCAAGCAATATAGTGACCAAATGTTAAATCATTCCATAAAGTGGGGTGCCGCACGCACCGCAAAGTTCTCGAAACCAAAGATGTCCAGAATGCCAATGAACTTCGAATTCTTGGCCGAGTTCACGGAGCCGGCAATGGCGATGTTCATCCGCTCGACGAGCCAGCTGAACATGCGGCTGTAGAGCATCTTTGAGAAGGCGTCGCGGACGTCCTCCGCCTGCGATCGACCGATAGAATGAACGAACGAACATAAACACGTGCTAGGTAAAGACTAAGCCAACAGCGATGTGTGTTCGAAAGCGCGTTTGTTGGTGTCGAGCGTGCAGGGCAGCTGGAAGAGTACGCACCTCGGGGACGGTGAGCGGCTTCTTGACTTCTTCGCCCTTGTTGCCCATGCTCAGGGTCTTGATGCGCAGAGCGTTCTGGAGCGCCTTGGAGTCCATCTGCAGGAGGTAGGCGATCACGTCGATGCCTGATGTGGTGATCATGATTCGATGAAAGCGCGCCACGAGGTCAGTTCGTTCCTTTATACACGCACACGCACACGCACACGCACACACGCACACATGCACACACGCACACACGCACACATGCACACGCACACACGCACACGCACACGCACACGCACACGCATACCACATCTGTGGCGAGTGAGAGGAGACGAACGTTGAGGGTCGACAAAGGTGAGAGGCGAGCCGTCCTTGAATCGAATGTTGCCGAGGTGGAGGATGGCAGCCAGCACGGAGAAGATCTGGTCTTGCATGTTCGCGTCCAGGCCCAGCAAGCTCATGGCGGCCTACCAGGCATTGCACGAATGGCAGCCAACAACAGGTCAGGCGGATATATATCGGCACAATTACATATATATTACATTACTGTGCGCGGGGGGAGGTTAGCAATCGGAGGGTACCTTCATGCGTTGCCAGTCATCGCCATCGTCCACTTCGGGGAGGGTCATGACGGAGCTCTGGTTGGTGTAGAAGAAGTCCTGGGGACTGCCCAGCTGGTACCTCTCTGTTTGGGACACATGACGTGAATCGAAGAGTCGGCCAACGCACATGACACGACACACGACCACGACCACACGCGTGCCAACCGCAGGCGCTCGTCGTACCTTTCTCTTCAGGCGAAGTGCCGGCCAGCATCATGTAGAAGACGTGATAGTTCCTCTCGCCCTCGGTCTGGAAAACGATCCTCGATTTCTCCAGCAGGTCTGTGTGCGGACAATTTGATCGGCGGTGTCCGATCAGACACAAGTCTGACGAAAGAGAGTCGCGAGCGAGGGCCGAAATGAAGAGATGCGCCACAGTGTACGTACAGTTCTGCAGGCGAGCTCCCATGATCGTGGAGCCGTCATCCGTGAAGTGCACCTCCATGAACTTACCCTGAAACAAGAGGTGCCAAAGAAGGTGTGTGTGTGAGAGAGAGAGAGAGAAGGCTCAGTGTGTGCGGTGGTGCGTGTGCGGTGGTGCGTGTGCGGTGGTGCGGATATACGTACGAAGCGAGACGAGTTGTTGTTTCGGACGGTGGCGGCATTGCCAAAGGCTTCGAGTACAGGGTTGGTCTGCAAGATCTTGGTCTCCACCACCGAATGCTTGTTCGTGCGCTGCGCCAGGAACTGCAGCATGAGCTTCGTCGCCTCCGTCTTTCCGGCACCCGACTCTCCGCTGTACAGAGTTTGTCGCAGTTTAGTTTGGATTTTGTGATCAAAATCAAAACAAACAAATAGGCGCTGATGATAAAGAAGAAGAAGAAGAAGTAGTAGTTCAAAACCTTGGTCAAAACTGGCTGGGGAGGGCAGTACTACAGTACCTGATGATACAGGACTGGTTGCGGTTGTGGGCGAGGAGATTGGTGTAGGTGTGGTTGGCGATGGCGAAGATGTGGGGCGGGAGCGCGCCCAGGTGTTGACCGATGTACTGCTTGACGAGGGCGGGCGTGTAGATCGGCAATCGCTGGAACGGATTGATGGACACCAGGATGCTGCCCGTGTAGGTCTGTAGCACAGACCAAGAAAAGAAATGGGAGATTGGAACGAGATTGATTGCAGTAGTGGATAGATGGCAATAAGAACACAAAAGGGTGAGTGTATCGGTGCGTACGTAGATAAGATCGTGATTGTATCTCCTTCTGATGTTGTCGAGAAGGAGATCCTCCGAAAGGTTGTTGAGGGTGATCATGTCCTCCACACCCTGTGAGGGGAGGACTGTGATCGCCTCGTTCAGCGCCATGCTTGCCTGCTCAGAGAAGTTAATCCGTCTTTGATCACTCTCACTCTCACTCTCCTCTCCTCTTCTCTCCTTGTCGCTACCTTCGTGCTCACGGGCAACCTAATTTGGCATAACGTGCAAAAAGGTAAGTGGAACTTGGGGGGGGGCAAACCGCATGACTGCTCTTCGTGGGTAGTCGATGATGTTTATCAATTAAATAATCTCAGTGATTAGAAATCAAACAAGTATCAATCATCCACAATCCTCCGTGCGTGTGACAGCGCAGCGCCGGCAGCGTAGACTTCCCTTTCCTTGGAGGTTTCTTTGAGGCGATACTCTCTTTCCTGAGCACTTTCTTGGTTGCTATTTATTCTTTATTAGAAAAATAGCCAAGAGGCGTCTGAGGAAGACGAGAAACATCCAGTTGATGCTTGGCATGGCCTCGCGTTGTATAGTTGTACTTGCATTGTTGGTACCATCTCTCTGTTCCTTTCGACTTTGTTGAGGCCCGACACTTTCTCTACGCCAATGCATCCATGATGATCCATCTTTTTTTGAATGTTCATCAAATCCGAGTCTGGGAGGTGGAGATTGTGCGCAGGGTACTAACGTGCTCGTTGTGCAGGTGGCGGTGGCGCTCGCGCAAGAGGCGCAGGTGCATCAAGAATGTGGCGAGCATGGGCAGCTGCCCCAGATGGGCGACTGGGTGAGGAACGTGGGTGAGCGCGCCAGTTGGCATGACGCGCAAGATCTGCCCTCTTCCATCTCTGGTTCGTAGCCAGCTGCTCTTGTTCAGAAGGCGCTGGCATGCCGGTCGCTACATGTTTTCTCATCGTCTCGTACCAGGTGAGGGAGTGCAGGGCAAGTGGGCTTCCTTCGAGCGGCCTCTTCCCAAGATGTTGGACGTCGCATTCCTCGACCAGGCTGAAGAGACCTTCAACCACGAACAGAACTTCGTTCCGCCCGCCAAGTGTACAGGGTGCGTACACTCCGCGTTTGAACATCTCTTTTACGCGTTTTCTTCTTTGCAGTGCAAGACTAACGCGTAGGCGGACGACCTGGACAGCAGTGAGCACTGCAACGACTTTGTGCTCGAGGGTAGCCCATTCGTTGTTGCTCTTAACAACGCCTACGTCGACTACGACGGTGAGCTCTCCCTCTCTGCTCAGCGAAGCGAATCCCCTTGCTCAGTGCTCACTGCTTTCTTCGCAACTCACTCCACTCTCTGGTGTGGCCCCGCCGCAGGATTGGTGTTCGACAGCTCGTGGGTCTATCCGAGCCAGGGCAATCGCAGGTGGCACGAGCCCCACTGGCAGGCAAAGGAGGAGGCGGACATGGCGGCCGCCGCCGCGGAGCAGCCCACCGACCCCATCACGTCGGAGTCTGGCCAGCTGGCCAGCGATGAGGCCAAGAGGCATTCCGGAGGCGAGGGCGGAGGCGAGCCGATGCGCCACGCAGGCGAACGCCCCTCGGGGGGCCACGGTCCGGGTGTCTTCATGCCCGCGAGACCCCTCTCGGTGATCTGCGTCGACAAGCTCGTCACCATCCTTCAGGTAATACTCCCTGACATGCCACCCGTCTCATCCGATATCTGACGACTCTTGAGCTCCCTCCTGCTCCCGTCGCTCTTCTTGGATGTCGCTCACACATCGTGTTAACAACGAATCACCATGGTGCAGCCCTACCAGGAGAACTACTACCACTTCGTGGCGGAGAGTCTGCCGCGATTGATCATGGCCAGGGACATCCTGCTGCAGGACCCGTCAGTGCGGCTGCTCACCCGAGACCGACCATTCATCCGGCAGGCACGCGGATCCGCCCCCCTTCACTCCCATGCACGGCCCCTTTGGTCTTGTTTCTAGCTCTTACTCCTACGGTGCGTGATCGGCAGTTCTTGGCGAGGCTCGGCATCGCCGCTGACAGGATCGAGACCCTCCGCCATGATCACGTACGCAATCTCACCGGCTTCTCACCGGTGACGGTGTATTGTGCGCTCCTAACCTCCTAGTCGCCTGTCAGGTAATCTTCGCGAACACCCTGTACGTGCCCACGCCGACCAAGATGTTCTCGCCGCCCCAGGAGAATCTGTTGGCGCTCTACCAACACCTCGCCGTCGACGTACTACACATTCCTCCACTCTCTTGCCATTCTTTTCTTCTTCATCTACTCAGACATACGAAGAGACCTCTCTGCTGTTTCTCACCCCCCCCCTCTGGGCTGTTAAGGTTCCGGTGCAAGGTCCGAGGAACCTGGTGATCTACGCGTCGCGCGAAGGGTCGTGGTCCCGCGATGTGGCGAACGAGAGGTTCATCATCAAAGCCATGCGCGCTCTGCTTGCCAAGACCGGTGCGTGCTCGCGCGCGCATGCTCGATGCTCTTCTTCGTTTCCTGTATTGGTGTTGAAGGGCTGCACCCCCTTTTGTCCGCGGACAGATCTGGAGTTGGTGGTCTTCGACGGTTCGCTCGGCGTGGAGGAGACCATCGGCCTTTTCCAGCGCGCCATCTTGGTCATCGGACCGCACGGCGCTGGCATGACGAACATGCTGTGGACGCAGGAAGGGACCAAGGTCATCGAATTCCTGCACATGTCCTACCCTCTCCTCTGCTACTGGCACATGGCCGCCGGTACGCGCCATCACCAATCTTCGAAGCCACCACTTTGTTGCGTTGCTAACGTAATGTCCGCACACACACACACACACACACACCACACATGGCCGTGTCACCTGACTTTGGCGCGTGCAGCGGTGGGGGTAGAGTACTGGATGTTGCCCATTCCCGAGTCTTCGTGGGCCGGCAACATGGTGGTCCCCGTGCAGGAGGTGCTCGATATCGTGGTCGCCGCCCTCAAGCCCCACTTCGCCACTGATCGTTCGTCGCTCTTCCTCCTCCATAAGAGCTCAACCACCCCCGTCATTCTCTCATTTTTTTCTGAATTCTTCACATACCAGACCCGGAGGAGCTCTGCCCTCCCGGCATGGCCCTCGACAGGATGCGGGGATGCACGCCCTGCCCGCTCGGCACCTTCTCCTACCACCCCAATTCCGAGGTCTGCACGGCGTGTGCCCGGGGCCAGTTCGCCGAGGGCTCGGGCAACACCCACTGCTCCATGTGCCCGCCCGGCTCGTACGCAGCGGAAGAAGGCTCGACCTCCTGCACTGCGTGCCCGCCAGTCCAGGGTGCCCTAGAGCCCAACGTACGCACTCCCACCGCAATATTGTGGCTGTTGTTGGAATGCCAATCGTACGCGGTAACAACGCAATCATGATGGTGGGATAATCTACCACAGGCGCCGGTGGTGTGGGGCAGCAGGAGCCAGGACACGTGCCCTGCGCACATCAGGCCGGACGACCCCCGGTTCTTCCACTTCTACGGCGTGTACGCCGCCAACGACAGGGTACGCATATCTTTTTGGTGGCGCCACAAATACCTGAAGTTTGGTGTTTGTGTTTCTAAAGAACGCCTTTGCCCCAGGCTATGGTGCAACCCGGTCACTCCCACATGGTGGGCGCCTGCTGTATGCACTGGATCGTCGGCGTCCTCCTCTTCGCGTTGCTCCTCCTCTTCATCCTCAGGTGATCGCCACCAGGAGAGAGACTCTTGTGCTTGTGCACGAGTTTATTTGTTATAGTTCTTACGAGAAGATTTCTTTACTCTCGCTCGCCGAGCTCCAAGCGGGCGGGCTTGGTGGTGTGATCATCATCAGCCTCGTCAGTGGCAAGGCGTGCGTCGGTCGCGGCAGGCGCAGAAGAAGGCGATGTTGCGGAAGGAGGCCCACAGGTACCCGACCTCGCCCGACACCAGCGGCAGCGCGTCGAGCTGCTTGAACGCCGCCGCCACCGACTCCCCGAAGCGGACCTCGCTCGCCCGGGCGCAGCCGTCGTGGGGCTCTTGCCGCTGCTGCTGCTGCTTCGGCCCTAGCGACGCCGTGCACGACGAACAGGCTGGAGCCGGCGATGAAGTCGACGACGACGACGACGATGCCGCTTCGGGCTCTTGCACTTGCTCTTGCTGCTGCTGCTGATGGTGCTTGGTCTCGTCGAGCTGTCGCAGGAGCAGGAAGAGGATGAGCGTCGCCAGCTCGCCGGGAATGGTGGCCGGCGATGAACTCGCAGTCGTTGGCTTCTTCCTGTCTTCATCGTGCACGGTGCTGACGCGACAACACGCCGCTTCGCCGCCGCCGCCAATGCGTCTGCTCGCGGTGTCGGTGGCGTCGAGGGCGCGGTAGATGTCGGTGGAGTGGATCTCGTCGAAGAGCTGCTTCACCATCTGCCGGTGCTCGACGGTCATACGGTCCTGGAGGTCCTTCTCGTAGGTGCTGAAGAAGTCGCTGATGGCGCACGACGACAATGACGATGCTGACGTCAGCAGGCTGGGCGAAGGGGCGGTGATGTAGGCCAGCGCCGTCGCGACGAACTCGGGCAGTTCCACCACCGGCGGCGGTGCGGGCGAGTCGGCGGCGGACTGCTGCAGCCTGTTGTGGGCGAAGAGCGCGGGCAGCTGGTTGCACAGCCGATCCACGAGCTGCGCCCACTCGCCCGACCCGGCCCGGATCCGCGAGAAGATGTGCGGCCGCTGCGGGGCCGCCGTCACGCTGATGTAGCCTGGTGGTGGTACGTACGCCCATGAGATTGGTATCATTGCGTCGACGCACACATCGCACAGATCGCACTTGTCGCACACGCACCACCGCACACGCACGCACACGAGTGGACGTACCGCGAGATCGCTGGGAGGCGGAGTCGATGGTCTGCATGGCGGCAAACAGGGTGGGGAGCGAGACCCAGTGGGGCGGATACTTGAAGCGCGCCACGTCGAGGATGAGTACTATGTTACGTGGCGACATGGTAGATGTGGTTAGATGGGGTAAAGCTCTTTGGTATTTTTTTAAGAAAATCGAAGAAACTGGTGCACGTACCCATGTCTTTGTCTGGGTGGTACCCGCCGATGGGGCTGAAATGGCCGGATCCGGTTTGCTTCAGGCCTCTGAGGTCCCAACACTCAATTAATTACAATTACAATATAACTCTAGACATTGCGTCAATACATGGACACATATAGAACTATATTACATTGCTCACAGTTTGAACGTTTCCGGAGGTGCAGCCTTGGGCGTACCTTCGGTCGTAGGATACGACCAGGAGACGATCGTCCCTGGCTGAGCACTCCCGCACCACCTCCCGGAACTGGTCCACATCGCTGGTGTTGTGCGTGCGGTGAGTTTTGTGTGCTCGCCAAACTGATGACCAACACAAGCGACATGCATGCCGTGTGCAGATTGTGGGTACCTCTCTGATGCGTAGATGGGCTGCGCCGCGGCACCGTTGCAGCGCGCTGACCGACCACCAACCGCCCCATGTCACATCGTCGTCGTCGTCAGCATCACCCTCAACCATGATCATGGCTGAGAGAAGGAGGGTTCGATACCGAGGCAGACGAACTCGGAGATGGTGATGCCGTTCTTCTTGACCACCTGAGGACGACAACGACGACAACGACGGCGATGATTACGATGATGGCGGTGGTGATGATGTGTTGCTCAAGAACGAACTGCAGCGTGGCAACGCACTGTGGCCAGATATCTGGAGGGCGGTGGGGAGCACCTCGAGAGGCGAGCAGCAGTCGAGGAGCTCTTCGGAGAACCAGCGCCAGGGACCCTTCCAGATCCGCTGCGGGTCGATGGCCAGCGCGTTGAGCACCATGGCCAGCGTGCCCAGCCCACAATACGCCGGTTCACTGTTTCCACCGAAGCAAATAATTGAGATTTTAATTAAATTGTTAAAATATCTAAAATAATAAATAATTAACTGGATTAATTCATAAGTAAATAGGAAAAAAAGCAGTGCAGGAGGTAAGGGGGGTGCCTTTGGGTGTGGAATTGGGCGGCGAGGGGGAAGTAGCAAGTCATGCGCGAGGCCTGCAGCGCCTCTGCAAAGAGGGCACGGCCCTCAGCCGACGCAAAGTCCACGCACACGTCCGGCAGCGGACGTCGGTAGAACCCCTGCTGCTCCTTCTGCTGCTCCTTCTTTTCCATGTTCCTGCTTTTTTAAATTTGACAGCCTTTTCCTCTTGTTTTTCCTTTTTCGGGTATCGCATTATATTGTTTTATTAGCATAAGATAATAAAATACAACAAAATGGAGGCGGCCTATGAAGCGCTGGGGACCGAGGTGGAGGGGGTGTCGCCCTTCGACGAGCCGGCATTCAACGGACACGACGAGCTGCAAGAAATCCACATGTCCAGCGACAGCTTTCCTCCGTGGACGCAGAGCCAGGACGACGCAGCAGGCCAGCTCGACGACGACGATGGCGATGATGCCCCGCCCGTCCACGCAGGCCAGGCGCAGGGGGGGATGCCCCAATTTGAACTCCTCGAGGACGACCACGCAGACGGTGCAGTTCTCGCCACCCCTAGCCACACCATTCCTATTCTCCCATGTATATATATATCTTACATTTAAATATCGAAATTGTATTATTATTATAGCGGACTGGTGTATTGACATTGCATGTGCCGGTGCAGGAGGCCGAGGGCAGTCTTTGTTGCGAGTGCTGTACTGCAGCTCCTTTCTGTCGGCGTGGGGCGATCGCATGTGGGGATTCGCGGTAGGCCAATGTCTTCTCGTTGGACCACAATAGGGAGGATCAGTCGTCTGATGTAACAACAACGCACAATGCGCGCGCGCGCACGCACGCACACACAACGCGCAAACGATACACTCTACACACACTTGCAGGTGCCATTACTGTTGACGTCGATCTTCAGGGACAGCTTGCTTCCAGCTTCCGCCTTCCCCTTTGCCACACAACTCGCCTGCGTCATCTTTGGTTGGTGCCACACGACGCACCACACGCGATACACACGGCACATGACACACGACACACACGACACACACGACACACGGCATACGACACACGGCACACGGCACACGGCACACGGCACACAGCACACGGCACACGGCACACGGCACACGGCACACGGCACACGGCACACGATGTCATTCGATCGAATGGTCGCTGACTCCTATACGACTGACGGCTAGGGACGTGGATGGGGCGCATGGTGGATGAGGTGGACCGCAAGAAGATCATCACCTTTTCGCTGATGGTGCAGAACGGCTGCGTGATGATCTGCGCCGTCTTCCTCTACCTCCTCCTCCCCTTCGAGGCACCCCACCCGCCGCTGAGCGATTGGCGATTCCTCTCCCTCTTCTTCTCCCTCGTCGCGGTACCCTAGCGCACCAGGCCATCCGCCGCACTCGTGTGCGCACACGCACGCGCGCATGTCTGTTGCACACCGCACCGCACACGCAGCTGGTTCACCCCTTTCTGTCCACACAGGTGGGTTCGGTGGCGGCGCTGGCGTCCATGGCCGAGGACATTGCGGTGGGCCGCGACTGGGTGGTGGTCCTCACCTCGGGCGATCGAGACGCCCTCACCGGTAACGCACAACACTTAATTGCTGATTGGCCATTATGTTCCCTTGTAACTGTTTTTAAACTTGTGTTGTGACAGACGCCAATGCCATGGTGACACGCATTAGCCTTTTCTGTAAGGTGGCGGCCCCCGTGGCCTTCTCCCTCGTCATGTCCATCACATCCACCAGTACGTTACTTAACTTTTATCTTGGTCTTGAATAATGCACGCGAACTGTATAAAAAACGTCAACATGTGGATATGTATGTGTGTAGCGGGCAGCTTGATATTCGTGTGTATGTGGAATGCGGTGTCGATCCTGCCGGAGCTGTTCTCGCTGCTGCACATCTACAACGAGGTGCCGGGCCTGCAGAAGAAGATCGTCGTCAGGCAGTCGCACGGCAACGCCTTCTCGACCCTGTGGGCCGGGTGGCGCGCCTACATCGCCTCCCGCCGCACCTTCCTCGCCAGCTTCGCCTACGCCCTCCTCTTTTGGACCGCGCTGAGGTACGCCTCTGGACCTACGATACCGGCGGTTGTTGCAATGTAACTGCAGTGTAGCAGTGTACCTAATAAGGAGGTGTCATGGTGTGATCCGGCCGCAGCCCGGGGGCGTTGATGTCGGCGTACCTGCTGACGCACGGAATCAACGAAATCTACATCGCCCTCTACATGGGCATATCGTCGGTGATCGGCATGATCCCCACCTTCTTCACCTCTCGCCTCTTCAAGCGATTCGGCATTGAGAAAACGGGTAACGTCGTCGCCCGTCTTCTTCTTCTTCTTTTCTTTCATACCACACTCACGCACTCACGCATTCACGCACTCACGCACCACCCATCGCACAAACCGCGCACACCGCACACACGCAGGGTTGTACGCGATCTGGGGCCAGGATGTGTGCTTGCTGGTGGGTGTTGTGTTCTTCCTGGCGCCCAACGTGGTCCAGTTCGGCCGCCTCGTCGCCGACGGCCAACTCAGCCTCGCCAGCGCATTGAGCGCGCTCTTCTTGCAAGAGGAGGAGAGCAACAACAACGCCTACACTTCCTGGTCGCTCTGGGTGTTTCTCCTCTGCCTCATCCTCTCGCGCATCGGCCTCTGGACCTTCGACCTCGCCGAACGCCAGCTCATGCAGGCACGCCGCCGTCGCCCGCACACACCTCACCGTTAAAACCAAAAATGCTCATTTGTGCGTGCGTGCGTGCGTGTGCGGTGTTGATAGGAGTATGTGCCGGCGGAGTCGCGGGGCGTCATCAACTCGGTGGAGTACTCGCTCACCAACATCTTCTCGCTCTTCTCGTTCGCGATGGGCATCGTGTTCTTCTCGCCGGAGCAGTTCGGCATCCTCGTCGTCATTTCCTTCGGCGCAGTCACCGCGGCCGCCCTCTGCTACTCGCGATGGCTCCAAACCGCAGGAGCCCAGCATCCGCAGCTCGCCCACACCAACGCCGCATAGGCCTTCGCAGACCGACCGGAAGCGCTCATTTCTTCGCAGTTTCTTTTCTTTTTCTCTGCCCTTTCTTTGTGTAGAGCCGGCCACTACTTGTAGCACAACACATTGCATGGCATAGGCTGTGCCAGCAGTAGCCACAGCAACAGGAAACATACCCCCTGAGGACGTCTTGTAGCAAGGATGTTGGTGTGCTTGATATCCCTGTGAATCATACCCCCTGTGTTGTGCAGGTGGGCTGAGAGGTGCCTTGGCAGTGTTTATTTTGATCAAATACGAGGAGGGTTCTCGCTACGGCCGGTGGGTGACCGTCGCGAGGCGCATCCAAGCGGCGAGCTTCTTGGGCGCCACGTCGTTCAGATAGTCCCGCACATCGCACACGCTCTTCCGCGCCATCTTGAAGAGCACCTTCCTCAATTTGCCGTTCTGCGCAGCCGCCAGAAACTCCTCTCTGCTCATTGCGGTTCAGGTCGGCTCCTCGGCTAACACTTTCCATTGTGGCCACACAACCGCACACGACCGCGCACGCCAAACAAAGCTGCAGGCTGCAGTACCTGGGTCGGGAGATCAGGGGGCTGTACACCTGTTCGAGCAGGGAGAGCAGGGCGTGGAACTGCTGGCGGACCTGGCGGTAGGTGGCCTCCCTGTTGGTTGCCGATCAGATCGGCGCTGAAGAGGCTTAGATCGAAGCGTGTGCGTGTGCGTGCGCGTACGGGCTGTTAACGTACCATTGGGGGTAGCGGCGGATGAAGGAGTCGTGATCGTTGGCGCGCACCACCTCGAGAAGCAGGAGACGCAGGGCGGCCTCGTCGCCCGACCACCAGCTCAGCCGCGAGAGCGCCGAGTATTGAGGCGAGACCACCTTCACCCTTTTATGTGTCGCGTGTGCACCCAATAAGAAATCAATGAGCTGTTGGCAGGAGCGACTAAATCAAAGCCACGCACGCACCTTCGCATTCGGTCGTCGACGACCAGGAAACCGGCGCACTTGACAGGGTCGAGTTCTCTGCAGGCTCTGAGAGGAGGGAGGCATGTGGTCAAATAACAACACTGTTGCGCCAACAAAGCATGTATGCGCTTGTTGTGTGTGTGTGTGTGTGTGTGCGTGCGTGTGTGTGTGTGGCGTGAGAGAGGGCTCTTTTACCGCTGCAGAATGCGGTCCAGCGGCTCGGATGACGGCGCCACGGGTGGCCATGGGAACGGAAACTGCGGCGACGACGATGACGAAGAGGCCGAGGGGGCATCAGGTGTGTCATCGATTGTTGCCGTTGTCTGCGCCGTGACACACTCCAGGCGCTCAGCAGCTGGAGGCTCCGTCCATGGGCGATCAACTATATATGTGCATACATATGTGTGAATATCTCTGCGCAGACTCTCTGGTGGTCCGGGGAGCGGGTCGATGGATCAACGTACAAATGGTCTCCCAGCCGCGCGCATGGGCGATGGCTCGCACCTCCTCCGGAGCCAATTGGCGCAGCGTCTTCATATCGCGCACACCGCTCAGCCACGCCTGTCCGGCCGAGGCGGGATCTGCTCGCGCCGTCAGCGTTGATGCTTTTGAATGGTTTATTTCCCACTAAAATAAACGACTGGTGATGGGAAACACAGGTACCTGGTGGGGTGAGGTGTGTGAAGATCTGTATCGCTGGCACTGCGGTCATGAAGCAGTAGCAGAGGCTGGTGTCTTCGGGGAATCGGTAGTCCCTTTCCTGCCAGATGTCCCAAAAGAAGTCGCCAAACGTTTTGTTGATCATTCCTTCGCCAAGGTCTTCTTGTGCCCCGTCTTCATTTTTGTCTCCATGCTGGGGTCCCTGCCCAGTCGCTTTCCAATATGTTTCGTAATTAACCAAAGGCAAATAAAAGAAAACAAAAGGAAGAGAGGAGAAAAGCAAGAGCTCACCTGTTGACGTGGCCGTGGTGAATGCGGCGAAGGCTTGACGGGGCTTGGTCAGCTTCTCCTCGAAGAAGTTCCACGGGTTGTAGTGTGTCGTGCTGGGGAAGTTGAGGTAGTATCGATCCTCTTCTTCCTCTTCATCATCGCCTCCTTCTCTCCTCGGCTCCTCGGCGGAGCCGTGCTTGACCCGCACTCGGCAGATCCGATCCGAGCAGTCGCTCGACTCCGACGAGCAGATGCGCCATTCGTCGGCATAGTGGTAGAGCGAGACGACTCGCGCGTTGTCGGTGATCTCGATCCTGAACACCTTGGCGCCCGACCAGTCGCAGATCTGCTCGGCGTTGGCGTGCCCGAGTTCGTACACCTTCGGGTAGGGGAGGCACACGAGCCGCCTGATCTCCTCGCTCTCGCTTTCTCTTTCGTTCTTTTCGATTTCGCTTTCGCTTTTGTCTTGGTTGGCTTGCGCGGTGGGCTTGGTCAACTCGACCAGCAGACCCGAGGAGCATTCCCTCACCACCGGGTTGGAATAGGGCGAGCACAACTTGTCGGGATGGAGCAGGACCAGCTCGGGGTACTTGCTGTCCCTCTTGATGAATATGTCCAGCTCCTGAAAATATCAACAATATCGCATTAGTAGCTTGGCACGCACACACCACCGCACACGCACCACCGCACACGCGCACGAACATCATTGCGCAATTCGATGTGTGAATGTGGGGAAGTACCGTAGAGGGTGCGCTCAGGCCATAGCGTTCGACGTAGGCGAGCGTGAGGGGTCGCTCCTCGGTGAATGCGGCGGGAGGAATCGGCTTGGGCTCGGTGAGGGCCGTCACCTCCTTCTTGAGTCGTTGGTACAGCGGCAGGTACCGCTTCTGGTAGTGTGCCCAGTCGGTCGAGGGGTCCGCGTCGATCTGTAAATACAAAAGAGAGAGAGAGAGAGAGAGGAGACATAACACACTTGTAAGCAAGCTGCCGATAAGAAGAAGCCACCAAGATCTCGCACCTCAGGCCAATGGTGGTTGACCTCCTGCAGGTCGATGATGGCCCCATGTCGCAGGAGCTGCAGTGCGTAGTGGAGCGTCCGCAATCCGTGTAGGATGTTCTTTTTGCCTCGCCGTATGTCACCTACGACGGCAACTCAGTTGTGTAGTCCACTTTACAAAGCTTGTCACCACAGCCACTACCGCGCATGAGGCCAGTGATGATGGCGATGGTGGTGGTGAAGATGACTACCTTCACGAACCCAGAGGCGCTTGGCCTTGGAGAGGTGGTGGTCCGCATCCAGCGTCACGGCGCGCCTGAGGTCGACCTTCCTGAGCTCAAACGGCACTCGCACCTCCTCCTTCCACACGAACTCTCGCGGCAAGTAGAGCACCTACACAAGAGAAATAAATAAAAATAAAATAAAATAAAATAAAATAACGATCGATTTATCATTAAATAGAAATAAAGAGGCCTTCGTGAAGGAAGGTGTACCGTGAGGATCCAGACAACGTTTTGTTGGATGAGCTTGCGAAAGTAGGCCAGGTGAAAGATGTTGAGATTGAGATTGCCGTCGTAGAAGGAGAGGAACTGCAGCCCGACGAGATCGTACGCGCTCTCTATGACCACGGTCACGTCGTAGTCCGAGTCGGGACCAGCGAGGCCGTAGGCGCGCGACCCCACCAAGTACATATTCACCACTCGATGCGCATACGGCAGTGCTTCTTGAAGCAGCCGCTCAACAAGGGGTAAATCCACCCCTCCCGCCTCTGCACCGCAAGGTTCGTCCATGTTCTTCTTGTGATCTTTCCTTGTTGCCTTTGCCCTTCTTCATTTTCTACTATCGTGACTCATATTTTCCAAGAACAATTTTCCAACAAACAACAGCCACTCCATCTTGCCATCTTTGGAACCAGATGGCCAACGAAGTCCCTCGAGGGGTGAGGTTCGTCCCGCCAGGAGATGATCCGGCACCGCGCAAGGCCGGAAGCTGTACCCCAACCGTTTGCACAGATCCGGCGTGGGTGGAAAGCGTGGTGGCCTTGGCGTGGGATATGGGCCTGAAGCGGGCGCCAGCAGGATACACCCTCGACGAGACCTGGCGCACGGAGCCCGACTGCGGAGTACGATTCGTACTGCGCACTGACGAGGACACCGAACAAGAACCGCACAAGCGCTCACTGCCTGGAAAATAGCACGAGGAACGGAACAAAATATGTTGTAAAATCATCTATTTACAGTTCACGTCACCTTGCGCACATGTTCATCGCTATCTAATGTCTCCTTCTCTTTGATCTTCTGGTTCTACTTGACGGTGGCCTTAGCGCGGATCTTGTCCTCGACGTCCTCGAGGGCGAGGTCATCGACGCCGGCGGCCTGGATGGGCAGGCTCATGCCGGCGCCCCACTGGTCGATGAGGCCCTTGGCGCCCTTGGCGAACATGCTCGCCACCATGCGCTCCTTGGTCGACGTGGCCTCGGGCGCCCACAGGATGAACACCAGGCGCGACCGCACGACGCCATCGGCGTGGGCGCGCCACGGCACCTGCGCCACGGCCATGCGGCACTGGTCGCGCGGCAGGCTCGCCACCAGGCTCTCCCACGTCGCCGCCGCCACCTCGCTGCCGGAGTCCGATGATGAAGAAGAGACTGGCGTGGTGGCAGAGACGGTGTCGATGGTGAGGCAGGGCTTGCCGTCGACGAACTTGAGGGTGCAGAAGGGCACGAAGAGCGACGAGTTGTCGCTGGCGGAGGTGGTGGTGAAGTTGTAGCGCTTGCTGACGGCGACGACAGCCGAGCGCACGTCGTCGGTGAGATGGACAGCTCCGGTTCCGGACACGATCGACATTCTTCTGTTTGCTGTTGGAAGTACTGGTTGGTTGTTTGTTGGAATGACTTGACAGGGCACCACATGCGAGTATTTGAGGAGGTCCACTTCAAGGAAGCCCACCGCTGTCTCTGGTCCTAGAAGGCCTTTTCATCGAAGCCAGGGCAAATTCTGTGGTCAGGACCGCACATGATTTTCTTTTTCTCCAGCATTTTACCTGGACATTTCTTTTTTTTTACGCAAATATGTCGGGGCGTGGGTGGGTGAGGGACGCGGTGGCGCTGACACTCCTGAACGGGTGCTACGTGGTGGGTCCGCTGGTGCTTGTGGGCCTGCCCGTGTGGCTCCTGTTCACCCCATGGTGGTGGCTAGGCGTGGGTCTCATCACCGCCTATCTCTACCTCTCCTTTGACGGCTCCGAGCGCAGGCTGGGTACGCGCCACCAATCCCCCGAACTTTAGGCTCAATTAATAAATTACCTATAATTTTAAATTCGATAATTTTAAATTCTCTCAAAATTAAATAATCAGAAATTTATTCAGTTTCTTTTGCTCCCTCGCAGGCAAGCCCTGGCGTTGGTTCCATGACCACGCGGTGTTCAGGTACCTGTTCGACTACTTCCCGTGCAGCGTCGTCAAGACTGCCGAGCTTGACCCGTCCAATGTGTACTGCTCGTTCTCCTTGCAATCGATCACGATTCGAAAAAGTCAATAGTGGTGGCTTGTTAACACGCA
This sequence comes from Acanthamoeba castellanii str. Neff, assembly GCF_000313135.1. Lineage (NCBI taxonomy): Eukaryota > Discosea > Longamoebia > Acanthamoebidae > Acanthamoeba > Acanthamoeba castellanii. Next base: position 507,175 of record NW_004457618.1, on the reverse strand, counting down.
ACCAACCAATCAGATATGTGCTTGCGGTTCATCCACACGGGACGTTGGCACTCAATCGCGCCATCTTCTGCTTCAACAAGCAGGATCGGTACGCGCGTACACCAAACGCCTGTCGCCCGTTATCATTCGCTTGACCCCTAACAACAACAAACAACAAACAACAAACAACAAACAACAAACAACAAACAACAAACAACAAACAACAAACAAACAAACTACAACGTAGGTGGAACAAACAGTTCCCGGGCATCGAGACCCGCGACTTGGTGGCCTCCTCCGCATTCAAGGTGCTCTGAGGAATGCTCGGGCGTATGCCGGTTCCCAGTGGACTGACATTTCTCTTCTTCTCGTTTCCTTCAGATTCCGTTCATTCGCGACTTGTGGCTGTGGACGTCGTGTGTCGACGCCTCGAAGCCGGTGGCCGCCAACGTGCTTCGCCACCACTTGTCCGTGCTTGTGTACCCCGGTGGTACGGTTGCAACAATTGATCGCGCAGATGAGTTGTCAATGAGTGTTGCTCTGTGGATGATGATGATGGTGGCGTAGGCGAGGCCGAGCAGATCAGGACCGAGTACGGCAAGGAAAACATTCATCTGAAGTCGCGTAAGGGCTTCGTTCGGCTCGCCATGGAAGAGGGCGCCCACCTCGTGCCTATCTACGTATTTGGTGAGACCTCCCTCTACAAGGTACCTACGCTCACAAACCTCCAAAATCAAATAAACAATAAACCCCTTTTTTGGCTGCTGACGTCATTTACCTCTCGGTCTATATTGTAGACCTACTCGTGGGGCATGCGATGGCGCATGTGGGTGTCGAAGCGGTTCCGGGTGGCCGTCGTGCGCTTCATGGGCCGGTACGCGTGTCTGTTCCAATAATGCATCTCTCGAGCGCCTCTCTTGCTGACGTGGTTGCCTGTATCGCCCGCGGCGCAGATTCCTCGCGGCTCCCTACGCCGTGCCGCTCACGGCCGTAGTGGGCGAGCCCATACTAGTATATACGCGTTACGGTTTCGCCTACACACCCCTTACGGTTTCGCCTACATGCCCTCTACGCTCTCACCCACGCTACGCATTAGCCCACGATACACTGGTTCTATTCTGCCTACACCTGCGATTATTATTGGCTTTATGCATTTGCCTACGTTATTGTTAATATAAAACAAATCAGTATAATATTAACGTTTTACCCAACACCACCGACCACAGCGGCACCATGGACTGTCGCTTCCACATCCAACCGCATGTCCGCCAGTATAGACAGATCCGCCGCCGCGAAGGAGCTCCCTGCTTCCAGGACGATCCCCTTCCAGACCTCGGACCCCGCCCCACGGACGATCAGATCAAGGCCTGGATCGTCCAGAACGGTCATGCGTCCCTCCTCCTCACACGCACTACGCTCAACATCAATCATAAGCGGGCTCGACGTCTTACAAGCGAGGTTATCGAGGAGTACTTCGAGCAACATGCACGTGTCGAACCCACCGAGCACGACAAGCAAAAGATCGCCGGCTTCTTCGACGGTGATGGCTCAGTCATTGTCCACATCGGAAGTTTGGGTGTGCGAGGTACATATTTCCGGCGTAGTACCCCCTATGGAGTGGTCTATTCACTTATGCTCCCCTCCATTTAGGCGCGATACGGATCGACTTCACGCAGGCTTGCGCGGCCGGAGAGGCGCCGGAGCTCGAATGGATTGTCCAGCGCTGGTCGGTTGGAGTTATCCGCAAGAGCAAGCAGAAGCCACCGCTGAGGAATCTATACTCCCTCAACTTCACCGTCGCGTCGCCCGACCACCCGCTGCTCCAGGTCCTCCTCGCCAACTCCGTCATCAAGTACGCCGAGCTCAGGACGGCTGAGGAGTTCCTACGCTCAGATCGGAGGAGGCCGACCACCGACGAGTACAAGGCCCGGCTGCGTGGTCAACGTGACCGAAACCACGAGGACCATCAGTGGGAGCGCGTGACCGCGGCCTATGTCGCCGGGCTAACGATCGCCGAGGGCAGCTTCTCTCTTCGTAACATCAAGATCTGCCAAGCCGGGTGCATTCCGCTTCTTCACCAGATCAACGAGAAGTTCCCGTGGGGCGGTCGCGTCGGTCAGAACTCGATCTTCTGGGGGAACAGGTCGAACATGCTGTCCTACATCGACACCATCGGCCCGTTCCTCGACTTTGGCCAGAAGGTGCCCCAACGCAACCTGTTGGCTGCTCACTTACGCGACACGGAGTATATGAAGCGTGGATCGGTTTGGCGGCAGAAGTACGACGAAAGGAAGAAACAGATGTCCGCCCTAAAGCGCCTCTAAAATACAAAGAAACTCACCTTTTTCACAATAATCTGGAAGAAAATTATTTGTAAATACCTTTTCGGCTTTTGCCAGTTCTTCTTCGTTCTTTGTAGAGGCGGAAGATGTCGAAGAGGAGGCCATTCCACACGCCATTTCTAAAGGTGAGGTCTTGCGGACTAAACTGCTATATGTACTAACGCCCCCACCCTCCAGGCGCCCACAGATAACAAAAGAAAATCTTTGGCGAGGCCGACTACTGCCTCTACGCCAAAGAGAAGCAAGCCCACCATACCACCATCCACTCAGCCCACACCACCCGCAGATGAATCCCCTGCTGCTGACGTAACAACGCCAGCAGCCAGGGTGGTCTCTGCGCTGGACGAGGTACGTCCACCACCATGGTGTTAACGGGCTGCTCGATCCTCACGCATTGTTTTCCAGGTCACCCTCGAACAGCTGGCTGCGTCAGATTGCACCAGCGTGGCGAGTCAGATTCTGAAGAATACCATCAACTCGCTCTGCCTTCCCTCCCACGATGACCCCACCGCAATGGTAAGTGCAATGTTTATTGGCTTGTACCATCTCATTGCCAACCTTTCCGTCACCAGCGTGCAGAGTACCATCGCAGGTTGAAACGCATGCTCAGCAGCCGCGTAAATTCAACAAGCACACCCCCGATCATCGACGAACCCCTCCACATCATGACCATCAGCGACGAGGAGATACGCGATATTGGAGAGGACATCGAGGGAGAGGTCACCCTACTCAACATCGTCGCGCAGTCCAATTCTGCACTCGATCGCCACACGCCAGTGCTGTCGAAGGGCCTCACGAAATATCGTAAGCTACTACTCACCTACGACCAGCAGGAGACCCCACCGCCCAGGCTGGACCTCACCACAGCCGAGGGCCGAGAGTTCTTACTCTCACGAATGCAGTATCGGATGCAAACTCTACGAGAGGTATGGGCCACCAACTCATGATTATCATCCTCGCTCTTAATCTTGCGAGATGCAGTGTCTTCGTCCATTCCTGGTAGAAGTTGTACAACAGAGAAGGGAGGTTCGGCACTACTCACTTGGCATCACCGTGACTGGACGATCCTTCCGTGGCGACCCCCTGGGCATCCAGCGGCGGGACTACGTCAGTGCGCTGTCCACCGCGGTTGACGCACTTCTTTTCGGAGATGGAGGTCAACGTGTAATGGAGTATGTCCTCCTTCAGCACGCCACTACTTTCCCCACTCAGTGGCAGATGCTAATCGAGATTCGCAGGTGTTTTGAATTCCTCCCCCCCGGCGATCATGAGCAGCATTGGCGCCACGTTTTAAGTCGCGTGTACTGCGGTATGTACTCCCACCAAAGAACGCCGATGACCTGAACGTCTTCTTATCCACCGTTGCAGTAACCCTCAATGATTAGCTCACCTATGGCATACAGCTTTTGCTGCGGAAACAGGACCCGTTATGGGGAAAGAACACATCCATGCGCGGGTCAGTTTCTGCACAAATAGCTTTGTGCACCTCCTTATCGAGAAGCTTCGCCTCTTCCTCGTTTCTACGATGAACACACGGCTTCAGCAACTCGATTCTTCCCTTCCGCCGGTCAAGAATCTCTACATCTTCCTTGACGCTCGCTCCACGCCCGTCCCCCAGCCCGTCCTCGTCTCGCCAGTTCTGTTAAACGGTATTCACTGACCATACATCTGATATAGCGGAGCTTAACACGTTGTGAGTTTTGCATACAGACTTGGCCCCGGATGCCGATGCTCTCACTACTTATATTCGGAAGACCATGCCAACAATACACCACGAAGCCTCCCAACTGTGCCAGGCGCAACGTGACTTTATCGTCGATCAAGTGCAGAGATTCGTGAGCGCGTGGCCATGCCCTGTGGATCCCTCGCACAACCTCATCCTGAAAGATCTCGCGATCAACTGCCCGTCATGTGGCACGTTGACCAACCTCAACAACTTCGAAGCTATGGTCATTAGTGGTGAACAGTCACTGTTCGGCTCGGTGTTTAAGACAGAGAACAATACGCACCGTACTGGTACTCTCCCTCCCTTATTATCAATCACTTTTTCACATTTACTCATCTGTCCCTCCGCAGATCTTCCACTAGATCAAGTGACATCCACTCGGCCTGACTGGCCACCTCCTCGGTCATCTCCACCGTATCAACGTATAAACAATTCCCTCCCCTTTTTCACAATCAACACTCATGGCTTCCATCCAACGCAGTTGATCCTGGGCGAGTCCGAATGGAAACAAATCTACCGTTTGCAAAGCGGCTACGATCATCGAGATGGTACCATGTTCACCTAACCGTCTTCAAAAGCAATACTAAACAGCTTCTCCCTCCAACAGGAACTCTCGATATTCCACTTTACTGAGCATGGTTAGGGCGTACCAGAGAGACTTCCCCAACAACGACATCTTGTTCCTCACTAAGCGCGTCTCAAACAAAGGAAGGAAGGTAGGTACCCCCTTTCACACCTCAGTAGGAATCTCCTACTCACAAGACTAGATCGAGTACTTCCCCGACATTCCACACCACGAGCTCCTCGAACAGGTCGACCTCCAACAACTCCAAAACCTGTACTGTCTTCTACGCGGCGTTGGGTTGTTCCCTCAGCTTTCAGCAAGGCCAGCAAACACACCGACGAAGAACGAAACCAACCGGCGAATGCCGATTGTATCGAAGGCGGAGGAGCTCGTCAAATTCTTCGGTGGAACGATTTACATACTAGGTACCCCTTTCTACCTTTTCATTTCGAGTCGGAAAGACTGACCTCCCTTTAAGTCGTAACAAGATCGAAGGGTCTGTCGACTGTCACGCCTCATGAGTACTGCTTCACCGGACGTGGTGATGGTAATGCGGTTTGCATTACTGCCCCAAACGATGAGCTGCAGGAGTTCATTTCCGCCCTTGGTTCACTCCCCTCACTCACCATTCTCGAATTGCATACTGACTCACTCACACCGGATAGGGGACGTTGAGGCCGAAATGAAGGACAGGACAGTGTGCGATGGCCCCACACGCGAGCAGCTACAAGCCGATGCCGGTCCCGCGGATGGTACGAATACACGCTCCTGCATTCCAGGTTTTAACTCTGCGTACTCACGCACATGATAGGCGATGTCGAGGTCGAAATGCACGAGATGATTGTCGCTGATTACTCCGCACGCGAGCAGCTACACGCCGATGCAACTCCGTGGGACGCCCACGAGGACCTTGCCCTCCTTGACGGAATCCTAGATGGCTTTCTTTCGGAAGGCGATACGCGCGCCCTCCTTGACGGAATCCTAGATAGCTTTCTTTCGGAAGGCGATACGCGCACGTGCCCGTCCTCGCCGGGACGAGCTCCCCCTCATGACGTTACCCACCCCGATGAGGAGATCAGTTGGAGTGAACTCCTCTCTCTCCTCGAAGAGGACCCTCTCCACTGGCCGTGTTAGTCACCTCCCAATACATATAATGCGTAGCGTGGGTGAGAGCGTAGAGGGTCGTTCCGGAGTGTCGGGAAAACCGTAACGGGCATGTAGGCGAAACCGTAAGGGGTGTGTAGGCGAAACCGTAACGCGTATATACTAATACCCGTGACCAAGGTACGCAGCTGTGCACAATTAAAAGCATGAGCTACTGTGAGAGGGGGGGAGCTCACCAACGACCCACCGACACAGACGGACAACCCGAGCGCGGAGGCAGTGGACGCGTTGCACGAACGCTACGTGGCTGCGCTCTCGGCGCTCTTCGAGAAGCACAAGGCTGCCCACGGCTACGCTGACCGCACTCTTCACATCGACTAAGAAGATACACGTCTTGGCCTCGTTAAAAGCTCTTCTATTTATTCCATACTTCAAACAATGAAAATAAAGATCATCACGCCAACAAGAGGGAGAGAAGCTGGCGCAGCCAGAAGTGAAGTGCGCTGGCGGGGGACGCGGAGCCGGCCGAAGTGGTGGACGAGGCGCTCCCATAAAGCTCGCTGCAGGACGCCGACGCCTTCCTCACTTCGCAGTTGGTTTTGGGCGGTGTGAAGGGGATGAAGCCCTTGGTGCAATCCGGGCTCGAGAGGTACGAGCGAACGACTCCATCGGCTGAGGGTAGAGGTGTTATTGCTTGGGCGGTTCGGTAGAAAGCAAAACGAAACGAAAAACGAAAAACGAAAAAAACGAAAAAGGTAGCGGGGGTTGGCCGTACATTGCACCAGGAGCGATGCGTTGCGAGGGAGCAGGTACTGAGCGCATCTCCCGTAGAGGACGGCCTGGTCAATCCTTCCGTTACCGGCGCAGTCAAAGAATCTTTGGCAGACGGTGCTGTTGATGTTGAAGCTCTGGTAGCAGCGTTCCTCCTCATAGGTGATAGTCATCAAAGGCGTTCCAGAGCAGTCTTTCGAACTGTAGAGAGTGGAGGAGTAGCCCTGAAGGACGTGGAAGATGCAGATTAGCAGAACTGTGGGCCTGGGAGTGCTTAAGGATGGACACACCATGGCCACAGCGGCCAGACAGGCGAGGTAGAGCAGAGCGAATGCAAGTGTAGGCCTCAACATGTTGAGCGGTGAGATGGAGCAGGTTAGGAGGTAGGCAATGACTTGTCTTCTTGTTCAAGCCAACTTTTGTGGTGGCTGGCCAACCTTGTAATCAATCACCAAAGCTCCGAAGGTTACGACAATGTTGTGCATTAGGAGAGATGTTGCCAATCAAGTCCTAAACCTGGATGTTGCTTGGACTATGCCCTCGTGTGTGCAGGCATGTTGATGAGAAAAGCCCGCAATAAATATCTTGTTGAAACGTTTAGGGAATGTGGCGCCACTCAAGAATGCAAGTCTTAGACAAAAGACGGGCGAGCAAGCAAGAATGACGAGGGGAGAGCCCGAAGCCGGCCGGCAGCGGTGGGCAACGGCGAAGACGCGAAGCACGCGGCGGGGATTGCGAAAGCGTCGAAGGGCAGCTCGTTCGTGAAGCTCGTGTAGTAGTTCCAGGTAGTCGTACTCGGCGCCGCCTTGCCACTCGCGCCAATCGAAGTCGCCATCGCCGCGATGGCCACCGGTTCAATGCGTCCGCCCTGAGTGTGATCAGACCAAATCACCAAAAAGAACACAGTGATCAATTTTGATACTCATGGTTGTGATTGGTGACCACAACCAGGTCATATTTGGCCCAGAGCGATGTACCACGACGGTGCGAGTGTAAAAGTCGCCCTTCTGCCAGGTGTAGGGTCCCTGCCAGCGCCATTGCTGCACGTCATCGAACTCTAACAGCGACGTGTTCTGGAGGAACGCAAACGAACCTGCACGTTGCCGTTGTTGTAATTATCCTGTGCGTGTGCGTGCGCCTCTGAGTGTCGCGTGTGCTGTGTGTGCGTCATGTACCCCAGAATGTGGGTCCGGTCGCGATGGGGCAAATGGACGCGATGCCCGCCGTCGCACAGCGTCCCAAGGTGTTGTTGGTGAATGCCGTCCACGCATACGCTGATCGAATCCCGCCACCACAATCAGTCTTGTTCATTCAATGTACGGTTTGGGACGAACCTCGCTTGGTGGTGCAGTCGTAGACCTGTGCGTTCCACAACACATCGCCGGAACCCGACTCGGCGGTGACGGTCTTCATCTTTTGCTCCTTTGCGCTCACCGACGTGAAGCTGTCGAACGACAACTGGGGCAATGCGGCGCCGGTGGGAGCGAATAAAAAATAAATAAAATAAATCAAGAACGAAAACGACAAGAAAAGAACACCAAAGGGGGGGAGCTTTAGAAAGAGGGCGGGGTACGTTGGGGGAGGAGGCAGAGCGAACGTGGACAGAGTAGGCGAACTCGACGCCGAAGAACAGCGACGAAGATGACGCATCCGCCGGCGGCAGGCAACAACTAACCAGAAGGACGAGCGCCGTAAGCGCCACCGCACCCAAGCCACACTGCCGGTACTCCTCCCTCTTCATCTTGTGTGCAATATTCTTGGCCTTGGGGCAAACGAGTCAGAACATTCCGGAGCCGCACTCGTATTCCTTACATTTTTGCCAGCATGTGGTAAGGAGGAGATGTTGGGAGTGTGAGGTAATAATGCATAAGTGGGCATTTATATTTGTGTAGTAATGGCTTCGCAGCATTAGGCCGCGTTTTCGATGGCCATCGAAGTGGCGGCAGCAGCGGGCTTGGCGCCGTCGGACCTGCGCTTGGCCCGCCTGATCGTTCGCCGGGCCAGTTCGCTGGGCGCCGCCACCTCCATGGCCGCCGTGGTCGTCGTGGACGTCACCGTCGACGTGCCGGCCGCCTTCTCCGTCTCCATCTCCTGTTGACAGTGATAATCGTGATTAGCATAATAAACACACGACACACACCGCACACTGACACCACCGCACGACACAGGTAGATGGGCGCATACCTCCTCCTCTTCCTCGTTGTCGACCTCCTTGCCCTTCTCCTTGCGCGCAGCCTTGCTCTTCTTGTTGCGCTTGATCTTTCGCCTCTTGCCCGCCGGCGCCTCGCTGTGCTCCATCTGCATCTCCTCCTTGGCCTCCTGCAGCGCATCAGACGTTCACCGGTTGAGTGAAGACACAACCGCACGGCACGACACGGCACACGACACGCCTCACAACACGACACACACCACAACAACACACGGCATGACCGCACGCACACGGCATGCAGAAAAGAAAAAAAAAGAAAAAGGATAAGGGCTCACCTCCTCGCGCTTGCGTTTGGTGGCGTTGTCCTTCCGGCGCTGGAGCCGCTCCTGCCGCTTGCGTTCCTCCTCGGCCTCCTTCTTCAGGACCGACGCATGCTGTGTCCGGCGCCGCGACAGATTGTTTTTACGCGACTGTGTTCCGCCCCCCGCATCATCAGAAGATGAAAAAAAAATCGCGAAAATCACAGAAATCACAGATGAAAATTGTTTCGTAATCGAAAAAATCGCAAACACAGGAGGATGGCCAACAGTTGCACGAGCCGCAAGAAAGCATGAACAAAGATGGTACCATGGTATAGTTACTGGATTGTCGTTTGTTGATTACAAGATTGTGTTTTGGTCCGACGGAGTTTCTTTTTTTTCTCCTTTTCCTTCCCGCTTATTTCCTTTTCTGTCGACAGTGGCTAATTAATTTATTATTTCTATTGGCGAAGAACAAGATGGCAGGACGCTCGCTGCTCGATAACATTTTCTTGATTTACTTCGCCATCCACATTCCCATCACCCTTCTCATTGGTACGCCACTGATTTCAGTGTCGATTTTCAATTTCCGGCTGCTGAATCGCAATCACAATCTGCAGATGCACAGGCGCTGGTGCCGGACCGCAGCATCTACCCGCAAGCCGCCGTGTACCTTGTCGACTTCTACATCAGCGACTTCGGAGGTACGGAGAGCCGCAGCTTCAAACTCGTGCAGCTTCTCTTTATTTCCCTTTTGAGTTGGTCGACTAAAAGAATTGAACAACGACACTACACGCGACCGCGCACGCCGCACGCACAGATTTCCTGATGGCGAAGCCGCCGCTGTGGTTCCAGTCGTTGATGTGGGCCGAGATGCTCGTCCAGGTGCCGTTCTTCTTCGTTGCCGTCTACGCCTTCGCCAAGTGTACGTAGACACAGCTGGGTGGCCAATTCGCGTCGACATCGGCATCGGCGTCGGCGTCGGCATCGGGCTAACACCTCCTCCTCCTCTTCCTCTTGACCAGGCCGCAACTGGATCCGCATTCCTGCCCTGATGTACGGCACGCACCTGGTCACCGTCATGACGCCCATCCTCTTCGAGACCGCCTTCACGCCGATGGACCCCACCCACAGGTTGTTACCGCACACGCACACGCACCACCGCACACGCACATGCGCGCACGATAAGCAAATGCTGATGGGAGAACTGGGGCTGGCTGTGCAGGCTCAAGATGTTCAGCGTGTACCTGCCGTGGTTCCTCATCCCGCTGGCGCTGACGATCAAAATGGTCCTCTACCCCAAGCCCTTCGGCGACGTCGAGAAGCAGCGCGCCAACAAGCCCAAGAGGAAGTGAAGTGGTCAACATCAATCAACACCGAGCTATTCTAATACAAGCTGAAAGCTCTCAGCTCAGCCTGCAAAAGTGTGATAGTCCAAGGTCTCTTACGGTCCTCTGACCCATGACGTACTCAGTTCAACGCGAGGAGAGAGAGAGGTGTAAAGATGATCTCATAACATTTACACTCATGATGGTGGTCGACTCTTTCCCGCCCGGCGATCGAGCGCGTCATATTTCCACTGCGCGTAGCGGTTCATGTACTCAGGCAGCACGTCGGTCCTGACGTCGGTCCAGCTCCTCTTGTGGAACACCGTCTCCAGCGGGTGCATGCCTGAATCAACGCATTAACATCGTATTAATATCGCAGCATAGCATAGTCTTGCATAGCATATCTCTCATAATAATAAAAGTGGGCGCAGTTGTACTGATGCCGTCGTAGGCGTCGGCTCGGGTGGGATGCACGTTGGCGTTGCAGCCCCAGTTGGCGGTGTCGGTCCAATTGACGCCCTGGTACTTGAGCTGCACCGTGTCGAGCGTGTAGTTGGCATCCAGCACTGCGCGCGACATGCCGTATTCGCCCTGGGAACGAATGAAGGATGATTAGTACATATGATGGACTCAAGTCGACCGTGTTTCTGTAAGAGAAATGAAGAGAGCTGAGGGAAGCGAGTGAGCGTACTTTGACGATGACGTCTTCCTTGTTGGCGAAGCAGTCGAACACTCCGCGCTTGATGCCCAGCTCGATGCCCACGTGATCGGTCGCCCAACAGAATCCCTCAATGCGTGGACCCCAGCCGCCCAGGTCCGTTTTGGGCAGGCACACGATCGACGTGCCCACTGCGTTGAGAAGAGGCACAGCACCGTTAGCTTCGCACGCAAACACGCATACACACGCATGAACGCACATACATGCGCACACGAAACACGCAATACACAACGTCTTAATACCTTGCTTGACGCGATCGTTGATGCGACTGGTGAAGATGGTGGACCAATGCACGTTGGACGGCCAGTACGCCGGCAGAAAAGGCCCCTTCACGCTCGAATTCCTGTGGCCACAGACGCGTGAGAACGAAAGAGCGAAACGAAAACGTAGAGCAAAGAACGAAGAACGAAGAACGAAGAAAAACGAAGGGCAAAGAACGAAGAACGAAGAGGAGCCGTGTACAGGATGACGTAGCGACGGAATGTGGGGAGGCGGAGCGCTTTCGACCGAAGGGCTGCGCCGACGGCGCCAAAGTCGAAGCAGGTGTTGTCGCGCTTCCACACCTTGACGTGGCGCGGCACGTCGACGGACAGGGTGCGGCCCTGCACGATCAGGAGGTACTCCACCCGGTCCCGCTGGCTCTCTTCGGCCGAGCCCACGCCCGCGCGCAGGAAGAATCGCAGGTTCTCGGCGTAGACCGCGTCGCGCTCCCAGTACACGTAGACCACGAGCGTGTAGTCGCTCACCTTCTTCTCCTCTTTCTTTTCCTCTTCATCTTCTTCTTCCATCTCCTCCTTCCCCTTGGTCGCTGGTTGTGGCGTCTTTGCGATGTGATCTATTTCTTCATCTTTTTCATCTTTTCTCGTCGTTGCTGTTGGTGGTGACTCAGTTGTTTTGGGTACCTCATCTCCAGATGCATCTTTCTCCACTTCTTCATCTTTCTCTTCATCAATCGAACGACTAGGTGGCTCTGTATGCTCCTTGGTGCTGGGAGACACGTGGTCGGTAGGAGTTGGGGGTGTGGGAGCCGGCGGATCGATATCTATGTCGATGGTGGTGGATAGGAGTGCGTCAGGGGCCGAGTCCCAATTGCGAGGCACGGCGGAAGGACCCGCGAAGAACAGGAGAAGGAGCGTCGCCGCAACAACCGCCACCAATCCATAGAGCGGCCGTACCTGCACCATCCCCGCACGCAATCACAAGAACGAAAACGAAAGTCACATAAAAATAAAGGAAAAGCTTTAAAGAAAAAAGTAAGAAATTCATTTTCTCCGAGTGCCCAGTGGGCGGTGAGCGGTTTCACCTTTTACACGGCACCTTCTTCCCGTGGCACGCACACAAAGCAACGAGGGTTACATTGAGCGTTTTTTCCAAACCCAGGAATAGTGGCAACCTATCTTTGGCAAAGATCTGGCGTGGCATGGTGTCATGGTCTCCGAGTAGGCGTACTCAGCTTGACCAAGGCCTTAACTTTCTGGCACCGCGACATCACACAAGCCACGCCTGACGCAAAGCCGCACAGCTCACACCAACCAGCCATTGAAAGGGAAGGGCTGAGCAACAACAATAATGGGGCCTCACCGGCACATAGCGCTCTTCCCTCTCCTCCTCGTAGTTGGGCTGCTGGCCCCGCTGCTGCAGCCTGGCTCTGGTAAGCTGCCCCTCCTCCTCCCTCATGTGTCTTTGTTCCTCTTTCTTGTCTTGTTCTTCTTCTTCTATTTCTACATTTTGTACAAACTGATTGTTGCTGGTACGCTCCCCCCAAAGCAGCGAGCATCTTCAGCAAGGAGCTGTATGGCCAGGGCGACGCAGACGTGAAGCCCCTCTACGAGGCCTGGAGCAACGCTTACCGCGCCACTCGGGACGACGTGACCGTGGTCTACGATGTCGAGGCGGCCGAGCAGGCCCTGGACAACATCCTGTCGGGCCAGAACGACTTCATCAACCTCAACGCCGCAGTTGACTCCAGTGACCCGGACTCAATCGAGCAGTACGGCTCCATGTTCCAGGTGCCCATCGCCGCGCAGGGCCTGGCCTTCACCTACAACCTGCCCACACTGAATGCGTCGACCGACCCACTGCTCGTGCTGGATCTCAAAGCCCTCGCTGATGTACGTCGCCCACTGCTCACGTTACCACGGCCACCCACTGCTATTATCGTTTTTTTAATCTATTTCTTTGCTTTTTTCGGATTGGTGTGCTCTGTTTTCCTTTTATGCTAGTACCCTGAAACGCACCTAATTCACTGCTGGGGTACTGTGCGATTAATCCCATCACGATTTCCTTTTATGCGGTTGTCCTGTATTCGGCGTTGACACTGGGGGACGACTCAGATCTTCATGGGAAACATCACCGTGTGGTCCGATCCCTACCTGGCTACGCTCAATCCTGAGCTCGCGCTCGCCAACAAGCTGCCTACGCTCAACATCACCATGGCCTTCATCACCGGCGACGGCCTCGACATATCGGAGCCGCTCAAGCGCGCGCTGTTGCCCTACAACGACGCGCTGGGTCCGGCTATCGAGGCCGCCGACGGCGACTTCAGCGGCCTCCCGCCCGCGCTCAACGGCCACGCCCACGCCATTGCGGACCAGGCGGAGCGCCTCAACTTTGTGCGGGCGACTGAGGGAGCGCTCACCTACCTGGGCTCGGCCGACGCGTTGCGGGCCAACCTGGTTTGCGCGAGCCTGGTCAACAAGGCCAACAACACCATCGCGCTCTCCACCAAGAGGTTCGCCTCCGCGAAGCGTGTCCCACTTTCCCGTTGGTTGGTGGTTTCTCACCTGGGTTGCTTCCGATCGCAGTGTGGCGGCGGCGGTGGCTGACTTTGCCCAGGAGATCAATGCGGGCACGGTTGTGGACATCCTCGATGCGCCGGGCGCTGAGTCCTATCCACTGGCTTATATCAGCTTCATCTCCATCCCGAACAACCTCACCTCACCCGACTGCTCGCTCGTGACCGACCTGCTCACCTTCTTCAGCTGGACCCAGACGAACCAGGTTTGTTCATTCATTGGCGTGCCACTTCAACAGCAAACGGCGACTAACTATGATTGTGGTGGTCTGCACACACACACGCACAGAGAGCGTTGGACATTTTGACTGAGCTTCACTACAACTCCATCGTACGTGCTCAACCATGCGTTGCACTGTAGCTTTAGTGCTAAGTTAAGGAATTCTGTTTTTTTGTGGTTTTCTCTTTCCTTTGTAGGGTGACGGGGGCCGAAAGCACCTGATCGACACGCTGGCCGAGGTGGAGTGCAACGGCGAGCAGGCCTTTGAGCTGGCCATCCTGATCGGCGTCGGCGCGCCGCTGGCCGAGTTCGCCATCTGGGCGACCGACTACTCCAACGACGACGACGACGACAAGCTCCACTACTACTTTGCCGACACCGAGGACGCTGTGCAGGAGG
>NW_004457618.1:489778-492746 GCF_000313135.1 Acanthamoeba castellanii str. Neff | reverse complement strand
TGTCGGGCTAAACACGACAGCCGTGCCCGATCTCACCATCCTGCCCGCCGCGGCCATCGCTGTCGTGCCGGCCTACAACCTGCCGAGTCTCAGCGGCCTCGACCAACCGCTGGTGCTCAACCTGTCGGTGATCGCCGAGATCTACCTGGGTAGCGTGACCCGCTGGAACGACCCCAAGATCGTCGAGCTCAATGCCGACCTGCTGGCTGCGCAGCCGGCCGCGCTGCCCGATCAGGAGATCATGGTGCTCGTGCTCTCGGAGCCGTCCGATATCACCGAGCTGTTCACGCACGCGTTGAGCGTGGCTGTCGACGGCTGGGACGACACGGTACGAGCAACTTAACTTCATCCCACGACGTTGACCGGGTTTGACTTGACTTGGCTTGGACGACGCGTGCAGGTGGGGGTGGGGCGCCAAGTGAGGTTTCCAGTGCAGGACCTGGCAAACAGGACGGCCAACGTGACCGCCGTTGACCTGGCCCAAAAGCTGAAGACAACCCTCTACTCCTTCACTTTTTGGGTGCGCGCCGTCAAACCAGATCTGGCTTGTTGCCTGGCAATAACACACATTCTATCAATGACACACAGACGCCATTCCAAGTGATCGCCACCCGAGCGGCCAACATGGCGAGCCTGGTCAACGCCGACAACAACGTCGTGGCTGCCTCCCAAGATACAGTCACCGCAGCGATCGGGGACAGCTTCGTGCTCAACCCCGCTTCCGAAATGGCCTTCATGCCGCTCATTCTGGGTACGTAATCTCTACAAATCACAACCGAATAATGAGACTAATGATAATGCTGGTGGTGTGGATGACAGCGCCTGGGGAGCACAGCTGGCCGATTGTCGCGTGGGCCTCGTTCTTGCTTCACGCCGAGCAGTCAAACTGCAACAAGCTGCGCGGCCTCGTCGAGTTTGTGTACTGGACGCAGACCAGCGAGACCGCAGACGTTGACCTTTCTCGGTACGATCTCTCCCTCACACGACTGGACCTGAAACTTAAGCTCATCTACCCCTCACCCTCACCCCATTGGTTATTGGGATTGTTGCTCTGCAACAGAACCTACGGCGTGAGTGCCAACCAAATTGAGGCCACGAAGACCTACGTCTTCACGCAGCTGGAGGCGCTCAAGTGCGACGGCGAGTTCGTGGTCCCGTTCCAGCACTGCCTCATCAATGGCACCCTGTGCTCGAACGAGGGCCTCTGCAGCGATGAGCTCGGCACCTGCATCTGCGAGTCTGGTTACTCCGGTGTGCACTGCGAGACCATCATCACCTCCTCCTCCGCCGACAATTTGGCTATCGGACTTGGTACGTGCGTGCGTGTGCGTGTGCGTGTGCGGTGGCGCGTGGTTGTTGACGCGTGCGGTGCA
The DNA here is from genome assembly GCF_000313135.1 of Acanthamoeba castellanii str. Neff. NCBI lineage: Eukaryota > Discosea > Longamoebia > Acanthamoebidae > Acanthamoeba > Acanthamoeba castellanii. The sequence goes on along the minus strand of NW_004457618.1, from coordinate 491,373 downwards.
GGAGTGGGACTGCCGGTGGGGCTTCTGGTGCTGCTGGTGCTGTTACTGCTGGCGGTGGTGGTGGTCGTGCTGGCGCGACGGCGGAAGGACGGGCGAGACGACTGGGAGATCGACCTCGACCACGAGCTCGAGCTCGGCACGGTGCTGGGCACCGGCGGATTCGGGGAAGTCTACCGCGCCACGTGGAAGGGCACCGAGGTCGCAGTCAAGAAGATGGTCCTCGCCTCGTCCGATCGCTCTACCAAGGAAATGGAAAAGAACTTCCGCGACGAGGTAAACACGGCACACCGACACACGACACACACACAGCAGAGGGTACACAGCACAAGACACACTCAATTGATGGCGGGTGATGATGCAGGTGCGCGTGATGACGGCGCTGAGGCATCCCAACGTGGTACTGTTCATGGCGGCGTGCACCAAGGCGCCCAACATGTGCATCGTTATGGAGTACATGGGCCTCGGCTCGCTCTTCGAGGTTCGTTGCCCCCCTCTTTCCCCTCATAACTGTGCCGAATCGGTAAACCATTTACGTTGCCTTGCGACGGACAGCTGCTGCACAACGAACTGGTGCCGGAGATTCCGACGGAGCTCCGATACAAGATGGCCTACCAGGCGGCCAAGGGCATGCACTTCCTCCACTCGTCGGGCATCGTGCATCGCGACCTCAAGTCGCTCAATCTGCTCCTCGACAACAAGTGGAACGTTAAGGTATGTACCTTTATTGAAGAATGTCAACCAACCAACCAATCGGCCGGCTAATCTGAATTCAATGATATCAGGTGAGCGACTTTGGGTTGACCAAGTTCAAGGAGGACCTGAAGAAGACCGGCGGTGCGCAGCAGCAGGTGCAGGGAAGCATCCACTGGACGGCGCCCGAGATTCTCAACGAGGTTGACTCGGTAGATCACATCCTGGCCGACGTGTATTCCTTTGGCATCGTGCTCTGGGAGATGCTCACCCGCGAGCAGCCCTACTACGGCATGAGGTGCACCACGTACACCACACCGCCGCACGCGCGCACGACTAACGTATCCTTCTTTGCAGCCCGGCGGCGGTGGCAGTGGCCGTGATCCGCGACTCGCTGCGCCCCGAGATCCCCGAAGACGCCGACCATACCGACTTCGCAGACCTCATCACCACGTGCTGGCACCAGGACCCCTCCATCCGGTGCGCGACTTCGCATCTCATCGTTTTCCCTCATGTCCCTCCAGGCTGACTTTTGGTTGTTTTTTTGTGCCCCACCAGTCCCACATTCCTGGAGATCATGACGCGCCTGAGCTCCATGCTGGGCGATTCGAGTGGGCTCGGCACCAAGACATCCACCAACTCTTCCTCTTCGTCGAGCGGCAAGGCCGACTGGTCCCTCCCTTCGACGTACGTTGCGCCTTCAATCTCCTCTTCTCGTTCTTTTTCTCTTTTCGCTCTTTCGTTCGCTTATTTTTGGGTGATTTCACGAACACAGGTCGATGGCCACAAGAACGACCACGTCGCAGTCGGCTTCGTCGTCGACTTCGTCGGGCTCGTCGTCGGATCAGCTCAACAACCCGCCCGGTGCCAGCACCGGCCTACGGCCCCCGTCGGGCGACGACGTG
>NW_004457618.1:485359-489758 GCF_000313135.1 Acanthamoeba castellanii str. Neff | reverse complement strand
TCGCCCGCGCCGCCTCCTCTGGGAATTCGACCCGCGCGCCATGCGCGACGCCACCCTCCTCCACAACGCTCTTCTCCGGTACTCCTCTTCGCCTCGATGGGCCTGCATCTATGACTTTTCTAACTTCGCCATACAATCGATCGATTGCATGCACAGATCGCTGCTGAAGGAGCACAAGGGCTACGAAGCGGCGTTCATCAGGGATCGGAACAGCGGCGAGGGCTCGTTTTGCATGGCCTTCCACAACGTGCGCGACGCGCTGGCCTGGTGCGCCGACGCCCAGCAGCGGCTGCTGCTGGTCGACTGGCCTCCGGCGCTGGTGGACCACCCTGGAGCGGCCGAGGAGTGGGGCCACACCGACGACCGCGTCGTGTTCAAGGGCCTCCGGGTGCGAATGGGCGTCAACGCCGGCTCGGCGCGGGCCGTGAAGGACGCCATGACCCGCCGGGTCGAGTACGTGGGGCCGACGGTCAACGCCGCCGCGCGCATCACGGCGCTTACCCACGGCGGCCAGGTGCTCCTCTCCCAGTCGGCCTACGACAAGCTGACCGCCGGCGGCGGATTGGAGGAGCGCTGGCGCAACAACTTCACCTGCCTGGGCCGCTTCGAGGTCCCCGACCAAGCCTCTGGTACGTTTCAAAAACCAAATGGTTTACGCAAACGTTTTGTTAGGTTTCTCAACTAAACTAAATGTGTGTGAGATACAGGGGCGAGATTGTACGAGTTCAAGGTGGAGGGGCTGGAGGCCCGGTTCTTCGGCGGGGTGGCCTCGGGGCTCATCAATAGGAGGAGCGAGCCGAGCGAGGACGGTGAAGAGCAGGAGGAGAACGTGGAGCCGACCAGAGACAGCGCGTGCTCGGGTCCGCTGTCGCAACCGGGCGACACGATCCGCCGCAACGAGACGGTGCAGAGCGTGGTGGGCGAGGGGATGATGTTCAAGGAGGACAATTTCCTCACGTCGGCCAACCTCTGCCGCTGGATCATCGACTTTAAGGAGATCCAACTCGGCAAACAGGTATGTGTTGCATTGCTTTCAACCGAACATACCACTCATTCCACTGTGATGGATGGGGAATGTGGCTGATGGAATGTGTCTGTGGAATGTTCGCTAGGTGGGAATGGGGTCCTACGGTATGGTCTTCCGCGGCCGATGGAAGGGCGTCGACGTGGCCGTTAAGCGGTTCATCAAACAGAAGCTCGACGAGCGCAGCATGCTCGAGTTCCGCGCCGAGATGGCCTTCCTCTCCGAGCTCCACCACCCCAACATCGTCCTCTTCATCGGTACCAACTGATCAACGGACACAGATCATCGGTTGATAACTGAAGCTAACCACACGCGACACGACACGACCCACAGGATCATGCGTGAAGGCGCCCAATCTGTGCATTGTGACGGAGTTCGTGAAGCAGGGCAGCCTGCGCGAGCTGCTCCACAACACGAGCGGCGTGAAGCTCGAGTGGCTGCGGCGCATGCGAATGCTGCGCTCGGCGGCGCTGGGCATCAACTACCTCCACTCCCTGCGGCCGGTCATCGTGCACCGCGACCTCAAGTCGTCCAATCTCCTGGTGCGCCACACCTCCCTTAAACAACGCACGACACACAACACGCAACACGCCACCACACGCCACACAACGCTAATTGATGAGGCAGGTGGACGAGAACTGGAACGTGAAGGTGGCCGACTTTGGGTTCGCGCGGATCAAGGAGGAGAACGCGACGATGACCCGCTGCGGCACCCCCTGCTGGACCGCGCCGGAGATCATCCGCGGCGAGAGCTACTCGGAGAAGGCCGACGTCTACAGTTTCGCCATCATCATGTGGGAGGTGCGTGGCTAGCCACACACCCCACTTCCCGCCAAAACGATCACCGCCTTCTTAACAAGACGTGTGTGTGCGATTAGGTAGTGACGAGGAAGCAGCCGTTTGCGGGCCTCAATTTCATGGGCGTGTCGCTCGATGTGCTCGAGGGCAAGCGGCCGCAGGTGCCGGCCGACTGTCCGCGCGACGTGGCCAAGCTCATGGCCAAGTGCTGGCACGACAAGCCCGCCAAGCGACCGTCGATGGAGGACGTGGTGGCCTTCTTCGACCGCCTCGTGGAAGCTTCAAGCCCTGGCTCCGGCGATGCCGAGCTGGGCTCTCCCTAAATTCCACTTATTTTGTGGTATATTGTAGGTGTGTGTAAGGTTGTATTGTTACAATACAAAACTATCTTTGTTACAATGACCAGAAAAAACAGCAGGGAAAGGAGGTAGGTCCGAAAGTCTCTTCAGAGAATTGAGAGCGAAAAAATGAATGGAAGGTCGACCTATCTTCCTCAGTTGTTTTGGGCACACAAGCAAACCAAGAGTGAGGGAAGCGACGGTCAACGTGGACGGTGCAAGCGAATTCGAATTCGAGACTCGCCCCCAGGAGGGGAGGGCAGCACTGCAGCCGCTGCCCCGGCTCCGCAACCGCTTCGCTGCTCTCGACGACGTTGAAGGTGATGACCTAAGTATGCACGAGACAGGCTGCCAAGACGTGCATGCTCGCCCCCGAGGCTTTTCCCAGAGATCGTCCTCACCATCGAACAAGAAGCCGGTGACACGCTTGGAGAAGAAGGACCAAAGGCGGCATGTCCCAGCAGGAGGCGAAGAAGATGTAAAGGGCAAAGAGGTCGACGCTGTGGATCTAGAGCTTCCTGAAATGGACGACTTCGTGTGGTGCTACGTTTTCCAACAAGTGGGCAGCGCTGCACAACTGGCCCGGCTCCGTCTGGTACGCCAAGTGGGCCTCTCTCTCTACGCCATTCCCAGTGGCTCACCTCGAGTGGTGGTTTGCAGGTGTGCCAGAGGTGGCGAGCTGTAATCGATGCCGAGGAGCGGTTGTGGCGGGCGCTGGTCGAACGCGACTTTGGGTGGAAACAGAGCGAGAGCCGCACGGGCAAGGGCGCCAGGCGTCGCCAAACCAGGCACATCGACTACCAGTCCCTCTACCGCAATCTCTCCATCTCCACCAAGGCACTCACGCAACAACATGTTTTGATGATGTACAGTCATTCAAGTTCCATTTTTCTGACATTTTTGCTGGGCGTGGCAGGGAGTGGCCAGGAAAGAGGGGCTGATGGCAGAGCTTCAGCAAAGACAGCAGGCCAAGCTCTCCAGCTTCATGTGCCACATCCTGCCACACGTGCTGGAACTGCAGATCAGGAGGGCAGCCAACGCCAAACCGCCCAACACCTACACACGCGACTACCTGCAATCGCACGCCCAGTCCTGGCTCGCTTGCACTCACCCACACGCGTACGCTTTCCTTTTTTTTCTTTTTATTATTCTTATTCTTATTCTTATTCTTATTGTTCTTATTGGAGTTTTTTACTGCTTTGGCATTTGTGTCGTTTTTACAATATTGTGGCTAAAGTCTGCAATTCATTCACGTGTGACATGGTGCCAAGTAGTTCAAAAGGCAGGAGAAGCTACAGCTTGGTGTGCAAGGACTGCCAGCTGGGGATGACGCCTAAGACCTACCAGCCGGACGAATACTGGGAAAAGAACTGGCCCAAGGTGCTGGACTATCGGCTGGGCCAGAGGAAGGCCCGGGAGTCTATGGCCCACCGCTTCCAAGGCCTGTTTTCCTACCACCTTGACTTGGACAACAGTTAGGCAGTGTAACTTGTTTGTTTATTCTTTTTTTTATCTTGTGGTGGGTGTGTGAACCTGACAAGCAAGAATCATCTTCCCGTTCGTTGCCCCAGCTGCATGGCTCCCAGGAAATAGCACAACATGAACTCCATCACGCGCTATGACACGAGCACACAATCAGAACCGCACACACCACGACGGGACACACGACTCGAGAGATATGGGAACCTTGTGAAGTTCGCGATAGGCCCACGTGATGGCGAGGAAGGTGAGGAACGTGGCCGCGCTAACCTGGGGGTACTCTCCCGCCACGGTGCCCATCGGTGCGCACTCCTCTACCTTGGCAGTCTGTACGACGACAGCCGATGAGCTCGAGACCTCGGCCCTCTGTGTTTCCTCATTGCCCTCTTCTTCGTCGTCTTCGTTTTCGAGTTCTCTTTCGTCCACTCGGGGAGTGTGGCGCATCGACCCATCGGTAGTCGCTGATGAGCGTTGTCAGTCACATCCCGAAAAGGGGTGGTGGTGGTGGTGGTTGGTGGGACGACATACCAGAGAGGTCCCACTCCCAGCTCAGCACCCCTTGCGTCGATGTGGCATCATCGTGCCGCTGGATCGCCTCCACTTCCTTTTCCTTGTGCAATTTCTGAGCGTGCGTGCGTGTGCGTTGAACACAGTGTCAATGCTACAGGGGTGAATGATGAGCAGGGGACAGAAGGGCACCTCCAGCGCGCGATCGATGACGGCCTGCTGCTTGCGGTACTTCTTCTTGAGCGTCTTGCAG